>NC_077229.1:133883925-133968190 GCF_027887165.1 Monodelphis domestica | reverse complement strand
TGATAATGGATAACTGTGTCTATCACATTACAATAGAAAAAGCAGAAGACTAAACATCTAGAGACCTGGCTTCTCTTCCCACCTCTCAGCTGACTATATCTGAGAACACAAGAAAATCCTTTAACCTCCTTTCATTTTGTTTGGCCCAAAAAACTTCTAATTTTTAAATTCCATGGAGTAGATGATGGAGCAGTTTACTTTTCTAGATATCTGTGTTCTCAAGAAGAATTAAGCATAGTATAAGGGAATGGACACTGACTCTATTGTCAGAAGATGTGAATTTGAATCCCACCTCAACATTTTCTACCTGTTGACCTTAGGCAATTTATATATTTTTATTCCCTCACTGATTTTCTTCATCTGTAAAATGAAGAGGGAATCCTTTCTGTCTCTCTATCTATGACCCTATGATCCAATGACCTCTCTGGTCCCTTCTATCCTTGGGTCTCTGATCTCATGACCTGGTAGAAAGGAAATGTTGTGGGGGACTTGAGATGAACCCCTGAGGTTCAGGATGGGTACCCTTTGCAAGGATGCAAGACTCTGAAACAGCTTAAAAATAAAAAAGGATATTTATTCATTTAGAAGGTAATGTTGAATTTGACTGGGAGGACAGCATTGATGGAAAGCTGCCTCCTGAAAGGGATCAATTCTGAGGTTTTATACTCTTTACAGCAAGTGATACTTTACTTGAGGAGGGTATGAATCCAGGCAAAAGTGGGGGTGGCTGATCAGATATCTGATCAGGGTCAGAGTAGTGTCTTATGTCCTGAAGACATAGGGTGTAGTTTAGGGGATAGGTATGTTGTGGGGGGCTTAAGGTTCCTGAGGTTCAGGAAGGGTACATTTTGCAAGGATGCAAGACTCCAAAACTTAGCTTAAAAATAAAAAGAAAAATTTATTCGTTTAGAAGTTAATGTTGAATCTGGTCAAGAGGACAGCATAGGTGGAAGACTGCCTCCTACGTGGAACAGCATGGATGGAAAGCTGTTCTCTAGATGACATGATTTCTGGGGTGTTGATACTTTTTACAACAGTGAAGATGTGACTTTATGCCATGCTGAAGATGTGACGCTAGAGTCATATGCACTGAGGTATGGGCAGGTGTAAACCTTAAAATTTCCCAGACCCTACTTTATAAGATTTGGATTAAGACCATTCCCCATTTGGGCAGTGAACTCTACTTAAAGCAGGAATGTGAGAATTCTACTTTACCTACTTGGGTCTGCCCTAGGGGAACATAAAGTTGTAAACTCTTTTCTGAACAATGAAAAGTACTTAAACCCATACTTTTCTTAAGCTAAGTACCTATAAAGGTCAAGCAACTTGTGAATTTACAAGGAACAAAGAACTGGAAAACTTACTCAGAGCTTTCCTGGTGTCAATTACTCAAAAATCCACACCTTCTTAGGTGTGGACTAAGAATGGGCGGTCCTTTAGAAACATCTACAGTGATTGGTAGATATAAGGACTTAGGTGGGGTGACAAAGGAGATTTTGCCCTTAAAAATAAGAGCTCAGGGAAGAGCTGGGAGGTGATTCTGAAACATTCAGATTGGAGAGACTCATTCTGAGGAGACTGATTCTGAAACATTCAGATGGAGGAGGGAGCTGGTGAAAGCAGCTGAGATGCTGCTGGCCTGGTGTCATTAGAAATCCTTACTTAGACCTTGTGGTGTGTTAAAAAACTGATTCTCTTCTTACTCTCTCTCTCCTTCTTTGATTACTCATTGTATTGTTAATTAAAAATCTCTATAAAACCCAATTGACTTGGGTATTTGAATAATTGGGAATATTTCCCTGGCGACCACCTTATATTTGATTTTAAACCCAAGACACTGTAGTGAAACATATTTCTGCGGTCAAATTTACTCACCCTCTCTTATATCTATCACAATTTATATCTTCCACTATTTTAATCACTACAGTTTAAGACCTCAACTATTTTAAATCTCACACAGGGGGGTTTGGTCATCTGACCCAGGTCTGCCTGAAGACATAGAGGGTGACCCTCATGGTTTAGGGGACTTGACAGGTAGATATCTTAGATACAACCTGCTGGAATCAAGGCATAGCCTGGAGGTGCATCTCTTTGTCCACTTAAAGAAAGATCCAAGGAGGATAATCCTCTGAGGGTCCTATAGGAGTTATCAGTTGTTTTGGATTAGGAGTCACAAGAATGTAAGGGAGCAAAGGAATTTCCCTGCTTATAGTTTGCCTGAAACACCTCTTTGGTTTTGGGGGTATAATGCCCATGCCAGGTAGATGTCCTAGATTTCATAACCAGAAAATGTATATCTATGCCCATCTTGAAACCTAGGGGAGAAGCCAAGGGGGATACCTTTCTCAAGGGGTCTTTTTGAAGTTTAGGGTTAGTATTAACAAGAATGCTAGGAAGCAAGGAAGGAATTCCCTTGCTGACAGTTTGACCTGAAGCACATCTATAATTTGGGGGTACAAGACAAACCCAGAGTCCCACACCAGAAAGACTAGTAGACTAAGAATCAGAGGCTCTGGCATTATTAGTCAATTTACCTTTCTGTAGACCTCACTTTTTTCCTTTGTTAAACAAGATGGATGACAGTAAAATCTTTTATGTAAGACTTTGAGGGGTGCAATCTCCAAAAGTCTCCCTCAGCTCTAGCTGAGGGTCCTATTAGACCCTCAGAGGATTATCCTCCTTGGATCTTCCTTTACGTGGACAAAGAGATGCACCTCCAGGCTATGCCTTGATTCCAGCAGGTTGTATCTAAGATATCTACCTGTCAAATCCACTAAACCATGAGGGTCACCCTTTATGTCTTCAGGCAGACCCAGGTCAGATGACCAAACCCCCTGCCCATACCTCAGTGCATAAGACTCTAGCATCACATCTTCATCATGGCACAAAGTCACATCTTCACTGTTGCAAAGAATATCAAGACCCCAGAAACTCTAGAATCTCATGCATATGTTCAAGAAGAAACTTTCCTACCAAGATAAAAACTATCTTTTGATCTCTTCAAGAATCTTCCCTATTTTTCTTCCTAGTTTCCACAAAGAGTTTCCTTTGATAAAGAAGACCATTGATAAATTGTGGGCAAATTATCAGTCTTTTATTTCAAAAGCCAAAATTGATTATGACAATTCCTTCTTTAAAGATGTAGACGCTTCAGAAAAGGCTAGGTTCAGGGGTTGCTAAGTAGATCAGTGGATTGGGAGCCAGGCCTAGAGTTGGGAGGTCATAGGTTCAAATCTGGCCTCAGACACTTTCTAGCTATGTGACCCTGGGCAGGTCACTTTAGTCCCCATTGCCTAGCCCTTACCACTCTTCTGCCTTGGAACCAAGATGAAAGGTAAGGGTTTAAAAAAAAGAAAAAGATAGGTTCCACACAACTCCAAATAATAAATTTTCAGAAATATTTTTATTATACTCCCTTCCTGATTTCTCCTCCCTCCCCAAATCTTTCTGCACACCAGGAGAATTAAGGAAAACAGGAGGGCAAGTCCATGGAAGAAATTCAGTCCTTGGAAGGATCTGAAGGATTCCTCAAGGAAAGAGGTTTTCAAAGTGAGAAATCCTTATTTGTGCTCCATGTCAATTTGCATAATAGAAGTGACTAATGTCTGTGAAGTTCTGTGAATGAAAAAAGAAAAAATATATCCCTCAAGCCCCAAATATATGTTTTGTTCCTTGCCTACTAGCAGATAAGCAGCTTTGTTTCTCTGAGAGAAGACAGAGGGGAAAGGAGGAAGATTAACTAGGAAGCTCAAGAGGCTGCCTTAATTATTAAGATTCATGGACGATAGAGAGAGTGACCTTAAGGAATCTTTCTTTTCTTCGGTGCCCATGGCTTATGTTAACTCTAGTAAGTGTTCTGCCTGTGTATAATGGCTTATTTGATGTTTATAGCCCTTTTCATCCAAAGAATTAAAAAGCCTTTTTTTTTTTTTACTAGGATCCAGAGGTGCCCCATTTGGGGGAAGGATGTTAACTGAATTGGAGGGCAAGAGGAGGCAGGTGATCAGGGTATTAGAGAGACTGAGAGACTGTAGACTGTATTGAAGGAAACAAGAATCAAATGAAGAAATTTCACAGCAGCCACTGAACTCAAGCTTTTCCTGAATCAAAAGGACATTGTTTAAACACCAATATTCCTCTTGTGATGTAGTTTAGCTGAGCAAAGAATATGGGAAACTCTGACCCACTAAATGAAAAAGTCTCAGAAAAGAAACTCCTCAGTCACCCTGTCAGAATAAGACTAGCAGTAACTTCCCACAGTAGGGAGCTTGGATAATGTATTTGTTGTTCTGTTCTTTCAGTCCTGTCTGACTCTTTATGACGCCATTTGGGGTTTTCTTGGTTTGTCATTTCCTTCTCCATATCATTTTACAGATGGGGAAACTGAGGCAAACAGGGTTAAATAACTTACTTGTCCAGAGTCACATAGCTAGTTAGTGTCTGAGGCCATATTTGAACTCTGGAAGATGATCCCTAGGTCAGTGTGTCATAGGATATAGAGCTGAATCCTTAGGGTTCAGGAAGGATATCTTTTGTAAGAATGCAAGACTCTGAATTTGGTTTAAAAATAAAGAGAAATTTATTAATTTGGAAAGTAATGTTGTATATGACTAGGAGACAGCATAGGTGGAAGCCTGCCTCCTAAGTGGAACAGCATGGGTGGAAGAGCTGCTCCTCAGGAGGACAGCAAGATAGCTCTAGTAGAGAAACCTGGAGGGTTGCTCCCAGAATGCCTCAATTCTGGGGGTTTTATATTATTTTACAGTAGTAAGGACATGACTCTGGGGCAAGAGGTTGGAAAGGAGGTTTTCCCAAAGGCATGGGGGTGGTTCTAGTGATTTGGAGGGCAGACAGAAGAGGTGTATCTCTTTGTCCATCTCAAATCAATGGGACAATCAAAGGAGGATAATCCTCTCAGGGTCAGATGTTTTGGGTTGGGAGTCTGAGGGTGTGTAAAGAGCAAGGGAATTTCCCTGATAATAATTTGCCTGAGTTTTTAGGGGTATAATGTCCATGCCAGTAGCTGCCCATTTGGCTAGCAAATATCCCTCAGTTCCTGAGGAATCTTCTTTCCTTCTACTAGCATGAACACAATCAGCCCTCAGGTTCAGATTCCTCTACACCCACTTCTTCTAATGCATGTTATTGCTACACTCAGATAAGAACTCTATAAAAACCCACCAGACTTTAGTATTTTGGGAGAAGATGCCCCATTACCTCTGGCTCCCAGTGAGGTATACAATTCCACCAAGGGCTCCCCTTTCTGTCATTCTCCCACACAGTCATTCATTTGGTTTCTTCCCTCAGTAAAACAGGCTTGCTTGACTGTCTTGTATCATATTTTCTTGGACTGTACCTTTGGTCCTGGGGAACTTCCTAAGATAAGTTTGGAATAGTTCAGGGCCCCAGTAATTGACACCAGGGAATTAAACTTATACATCACTGTCAACTAGTCATCTGGGGACCCCAAAATCTGTTTCAAGAAAACTGGAGACCTCCAAGCTTGTCCCTGTCCCATGAGAATTCACTTCAGAGGGAATCTCAGACTACCAGTCTCAGATTGAATAATGGACCCTAAAGCAAATGATAATACAAGTTAGGTGGAGCTAAGCAAATGCTAAATCCCCTTTTTGTCTTAGCAGTCTCCCCCATTATATCATAAATCCTTCCCAAGAAGGACCAACACCTGAGCAGGGGCCATCCTTTTAGTACCCATTGTAAGTAGTTCACTCTCTGATACCCTCATCAAATCGCTTCATTTTACATTTAAGGAAACTGAGTATCAAGATTAAGTAACTTGCCCAAAGCTACATGGATAATAAAACGCCAGGGATAGAATCTGAAACCAAGAACTCAACTCTAGAAACAGTGTCCTATTCATTTTCTTAGGTTAGTAAGATATAATCAGAAAATGACAACAGTGACATAAAGGAAATATGTGACAAAAAAAGGATACGAGCTGATCTTATAGAGAAAAGAGGGCATGATAGATGCCCTTTTGTTCCATTGGTACCCACAGACAGTTAAGAGATATAAAGGAAGAGCTACAGCAAGCTAGATGAATTCTACTATAGAAGATTTATGGAAATACACAGAGAACTGTCACTCAGAATGACAAGTTATGATTGGGTTTCAATTGACATTATTAAAAATAAGGTCCCACTAATTAAATCACACATCCAACAAAACATAGAATCATGAACAAACTAGAAGATGTCCAGAGGAAGGTGAACAGTGGAATTGAGGGAACTGATAGTTCGATAGCTCAGTAGATTGAGTGCTGGACTAGGAATCAGGAAGACCTCAGTTTTCATTTGTGCGACCTCATACAATCTAACCCCCTTCATCAAACCCCTCAGCCTTAGATAACTCATCTGTAAAATGGGGTTAACAATACCTGTTTTGGGAGGTTATTGGGAAAATCAAATGATATGATATGTAAAGTGCTTTGCAAATTTTAGAGCTCTTTATAAAGGGCTATTGTGATGATGATGATGATGATGATGATGATGAAACCCAAAGAATCTAAGGTCATTAGCCTACTAAAGAAAATACTTAGGTCACATTTTATAGTTGTCTTTAAGCATTTAAAGGATGATTATGTGGACAAAGGATTAGCTTTAATCTTCTTGACCTGAGGGTATGCTAGTAAAATTTTAACAATAGGCTTTCTATGGGAAAAAAAACAATGGGTGCAAGAAACATGTTTGAGTTTAATCTGTATTGTTAACATTTTCTGCACCATACAATAAATCAGGCCTTGAATTATTTACTGATTTCCAAGGTGTAAATGCTTACCCTGAAAATTAAACAATCAGCTCTCAAGAACCAGTAGGAGCAGTCAGTTTATGAACATTTATTAAGCATTTATGTGTGCCAGGCATTATGCTTAGCACCCATGATACAAAGAAGGGCTTGCTTTCAAGGAATTCACAGTATAATGGGGAAGACAACAGGCAAGCAACTATGTACAAATAAGATATATACAAGCTAAAATGGAAGTTGTCAACAGAGGGAAAGCATTAGAATTAATAGGGAACAGGAGGTTCCAAAACAAGTCTGGCTTATTTCAAGGGACAAAACTAAGCACAATGGATAGAAGCTGACAAGAAGAAGATTTAAGAAGAGACTCATTTTTTAACAAGTAAAGCTGTCCTGAGACAGAATGGGTACACTCAAGAAGTATTTCTTTCCCCAACACTGGAGATCTTCAAACAAAAACTAGATAACTACTTCTCTGATATGTTATAAAAGAGATTCATCTAAATGGTAAGGTGAACTGGATGACTTCTGAGTTTTCTTTCAGTACAGAGATTTCACAGGAATTTGCCCACATCAAAAATAGGGAACTCTTTGGCATTGGGTCTGAGAGTTCTTACAACAAGAACTGAAAGAGCTCAAATGAACTGAGGTATCCCTACAATGACTATGATCATAGGTCAGGCTTATTTCCACCTAATGTTCTGGTTTTTCCATCTATGAGATGGAATAGGAATTATTCAGTATTTCAATTCAATTTATTTCTGTAGTACATTGATATAGGTCATTACATTGTACACCTTTGAGCCCCTTGACCTCTCTGACACTCCCTCAGGTACTTCATCTGAAGGCACTGGACAAGATGGTCTCTGAAATAGTTCCCAGGTATAGGTCTATGACCTATGATAACTAAGATCATAAGACTTCAAGTTAAAAATGAATTTGGAGGTCATCTAGTCATCCCTTTCATTCTATAAGAGGTGAAATCAAGGCCTAACAAGTAGAAATGAATTTCTTAACATCACCAGGAGTAAGTACCCAAATGGTAATTCAATCCCAAGCATTCTAATTCAAAATCTGGGGCTCTTTCTATTACAAGTTAGCTGCCAGATAAATCTGGGGTTTAGAAAAATGTTTACTATTTCCTAAAGTTCAGATGACTAGTTCTGGATTTTATTGCTCTAGCTACAAAAGATGACTTGGACTATTTCCCAAATATTTCCCCAAAATTACTCAATTATCAGTAATAAACCATATTTCACATATAGAGAAGTTGAAACTCAGAAATGCTAAGAACCAATATCAAGTCCAGAAACGTATTGCTCAAACTTGGATTTTTGCCACAGAAGACAGGCTATTTATTTAGAGACCTCCCCTTATGAAATCTTAGACTTCATTTTCTGGTTTTGGTTGGGAAATTGTCAGGAAGGAAATGAAAAATGGTGTTAAGTATTCATTCCTTTAGTCTGAAGTCATTTAAGATTAAAAGGATAGTTTTAAGTATTTTTTTCTAACATCAAAGAGTCCAAGGTCATCCACTGTATCCAGGACCATCACCAATCATCCTGACTTTTGTCTTACCTCTAGACTTGCTTGACTAGAAGAGAGAGTGAGACTGACAACATTGCAAAACTCTGTCTCACTTAAATCCAATTCATGTGCAACTTAAGACATCACCCCATGATGTCATTGGTTCTCTTTGAAAACAAACAACAAACAACAGTCATTTAAGATTAGAAAGACAGTTTCAAGTGTTTTTTTTCTAAGTTGAAGCAGAGTTAAAAATTGTCAAGCTATGAAAGAAAAGTGCTTAAGGAAGTCAAGAAACCACTGAGAAGCTTAACCACAAATTGAAAACTACTTGAGGACCACAGAAATAGACTGACACAGGATGCTATAGTTCTTCACACCTCTGGTGTTAACTGTAAAATATGGCTCAAGATGGTTAATGTTTGGAAAACAAGTAGTAGTATCAAAGGCTAAAGAGAGATTGGAGAGTCCGATAAAAAGACAATGACTGGAAAAGTGAAGTGGAAATAAATGATAGGAGTGAGATTTAAATCCAAGTCCTCTGACATCAAACCAAGAGTTTATTGTGCTACTTCTCAGTGTCTCACCTGAGTTATTAGGTAGTTCAGGTGTGGGTAAGGAATCCTGGATCCAGGATCCCAGGATAATGCCATTATCAAGGTCAAAGAATGCCAGTAATGGCACAGTACCAGGCACAATTGTAAAGAATGCCCAATAGAAGTAGTAAATTGGAATGGATATTGAGGACACCAAAGCCAGATCAAAGTGATGAGCAGGATAGAAATATGGAATAGATGAAGAAACAGTGGAAAGACCTCAGGACTTAGAATTAGAGTTTAAAACCCAGTTTTACTATTTATTAGTTGTATGACCTTGAGAAAGACTCTTTTTTATTTAAAGCTACTACCTCATTTGTAGCATTAAAGAATTACACAAGATGCTTGATCTCTAAGGCTTCATCTCCTATCTAATTTCCCTGTGACCAGAGGCATGCTTAACATTTACAAATTGGCTGGATGAGACTAGGCTGTCTAGTTCCTAGATGTCAGTAAGCTGCTTCCTTTTAAGAAACCAGAGAGAATGAGGTTTTCTTGAGTCTGTTTGATACACAGAGAGGTAGCAATTTTCTTTATCCCCATCTGTCTCTCTTTTTATTAACCTTTACCTTCTGTATTGGAATCAATAGTGTGTATATTAGTTCCAAGGTAGAAAAATAATAAGGGCTAGACAACAGGAGTGAAGTGATTTACTCAGGGTTACACAGATAGGAAACATTTGAACCCAGGTTTTGAACCAAGTACCTCCTGTCTTTAGCCTTGGATCTCTATCCACTGGACCACCTAGCATCCCTGCCCTCCAATAACTTCTTAAATTTGGTGCATACTTGGTCCTACTTCACTGGAATCTGA
Source organism: Monodelphis domestica (assembly GCF_027887165.1). Taxonomy (NCBI): domain Eukaryota; kingdom Metazoa; phylum Chordata; class Mammalia; order Didelphimorphia; family Didelphidae; genus Monodelphis; species Monodelphis domestica. Next base: position 133,958,492 of record NC_077229.1, on the reverse strand, counting down.
ACATAAATTGTGCCAATTTAGAGCTAAATGACACCTTAACTAACTCCATTAATGTATAATCAACATATTTGGTCTCATAAAAATGGATGAATGGTTTAAAAGGCACTTATTAGCACTTACCATGTATCAGAATCAATTCTAGAACTTCCGGGTAATCATGGCTGCAATCTAGATGCCACAAGCTTCCTCTCCCCAGCACCGAACGAAATAGACTACATCAAAGGAGCATAAAAATCACCTTTGGAGGAACAGAAGGACTCCCCAGTACTCCCCAGTACACCACAGAGGCGAAGGTATGTGGGGTTTCAACATTTCCACACTATAATAAGGAGGAAAAGCTTGCACAGAAACTTGAACTGAGCCTCCCTTCCCCCCCCCCCACTTCCCCCACCAAACCATGTGAGCTACCAGAGCACTCACTGGGACAGCGAGTGAGTGGGGAACGTCTCTATCTAAGGGGGAGGGCACTCCAGGGTCCTTGGGATCTGGGGACTGCCAGGAAAAAACATCTCAGGACAGTTTTACGGGAGAATCCTGTGCTGAGCACAGGCCTCTGAGCCTTACTCAAGGCAGTTGCGCTGATTATCTGGGTGGAGCTGAACACCTGGGCACTTTGGCTGTGATCAGGGGCCCAGCTTTCTAAGAAACCTTGGAGGCTGGGAAGAACTAGTCTGAGGCAATCTAAATTCACAGAAAACCCACCCATATCACCCAGACCCCAGACCAAAAAGGAAAGGGGAATAAAACCACCAAAGGGATGGCTCACATGTCCCAAAATCAAGCCTCCAGGAAGAAAGGGGAAAAGGTGACTATTGAAAACTTTTATGGTGGAAGTACCCAAGGAAAAGAAGAGAATGAGGATGAAATCTAAAAAAAATCAGAACATGCCTCCCAAAATGGAAACTATCAACAAGCTCTGGAATATCTCAAACTGGAACTTACCCAAAAGATAAAAACCTGGAAAGAAAAATGGGAGAAAGAGATCAGCAGTCTGACAGATAACACTGCTCAATTGGAAAAAGAGCTCAAAGCATCCAATAGAAGGGCAGACAAAGCTGAAAAGCAAAACCAGTCCCTAACAACCAGAATTAAGCAACTTGAAGAAAGTGAGATCATAAAACAGCAAGAATCAATAAAGCAAACCCAAAAAATTAATGAATTAGAAGAAAACATAAAATATCTCACTGAAAAGGTCACAGACTTGGAAAACAGAGGAAGAAGAGACAACCTCTGAATTATCAGTCTCCCAGAAAAAACAGAGATAAACAATAAACTCGATATTATTCTACAGGAGATTATAAAAGAAAATTGCCCCCACATTCTGGAGCAACGGGGCAAAATAGAAATAGAAAGGGTTCATACAACACCCTCTATACTAAATCCCCAAAAGACAACCCCCAGGAATGTAATTGCCAAATTCAAGAGCTTCCAAGAAAAGGAGAAAATCCTACAAGAAGCCAAGAAGAGGAGCTTCAGATATTGGGGGGCTCCCATAAGGATCACACACGACTTAACGGCTAACACACTAAGAGACCGCAAACCATGGAACATGATATTTAGAAAGGCAAGAGAGCTGGGTCTCCAACCAAGAATCAACTACCCAGGAAAACTGACTATATACTTCAGGGGAAAGTATGGGCATTCAACAAAATAGAAGATTTCCAAGCATTTGCTAAGAAAAGACCAGAACTTAGTGGAAAATTTGATATCCAAGCACAGAAAGCAAGAGAAACATGAAAAGGTAAATATGAAAGAAAGGGAAAAGGAGATAAAACTTATCTTTTTCTTCAAGTCAAACTCTCTTCTATAAGGACTACATTTACATCAAATTATATATATATATTATATATATTAATATGTGGGGAAAATGTTTTGTGTAACTCTCAAAAATTGTATGCATCATAAGAGTAGTTAGAAGAAAGATGCATAGGGAAAGATTGGGGCATTAAGAAGATTTGGGGAAAGTGGGGACAAAGACAGGAAAAGGGAGGGGGGAACCGTCAATAACCCTAAGATTTACTTCAAGAAATGGGGGGGACTTAATAGAATAATCTTTCCCACATAAAGATACACATGGGAAGGGGAGGGGAAGAACTCTCATATGAGAAGGAGAGGAAGAGAGCGTGAAGTAGAATTACTTAAACCTTATTCTCAGTGAAATCAAATCTCTAGATCCAGTGGGATCCTGAATTCTATCTTATCCAATAGGGCAAAAAAGAAAGGAAAATTAAGGAGGGGGAGAGGGAGGGAGCATAAAAAGGGAGGGGATAGAAAGGGAAGCATATCAAGGGAGGGGACTAGGGGGACTGACCTAAAGTAAATCACTGGTTCAAAAGGAGATAGCTAAAGAAGAAAGGTCAGAACTAGGGGAAGATATCAAAATGCCAGCAAATCTACAAATGACAATCATAACTTCGAATGTGAATGGGATGAACTCACCCATAAAATGTAGACAAATAGCAGATTGGATTAGAACCCAAAACCCTACCATTTGTTGTCTTCAAGAAACACATATAAGGTGGGTTGACACTCACAAGGACCTTTTGGGCCTCAACTGATAGAAAGAAGGCAGGAGTTGCAATCATGATATCTGACAAAGCCAAAGCAAAAATAGACCTGATCAAAAGGGATAGGAAAGGTAAATATATTCTGTTAAAAGGGAGTATAGACAATGAGGAAATATCACTAATCAACATGTATGCACCAAATGGTATAGCATCCAAATTTTTAATAGAGAAACTAGGAAAATTGAAGGAGGAAATAGACAGTAAAACCATATTAATGGGAGACTTGAACCAACCACTATCAAATTTAGATAAATCAAACCAAAAAATAAACAAAAAAGAGGTAAAAGAGGCGAATGAAATCTTAGAAAAATTAGAGTTAATAGACATATGGAGAAAAATAAATAGGGACAAAAAGGAATACAATTTCTTTTCTGCACCACATGGCACATTCAAAAAAATAGATCATACATAGGTCACAGAAACATGGCACTCAAATGCAGAAAAGCAGAAATAATAAATTCAGCCTTTTCAGATCACAATGCAATAAAAATATTGATCAGTAAGGGTACATGGAGAGCCAAATCAAAAATTAATTGGAAATTAAATAATATGATACTCCAAAATCAGATAGTTAGAGAAGAAATCATAGAAACAATTAATAATTTCATTGAGGAAAATGACAATGGCGAGACATCCTTTCAAACCTTATGGGATGCAGCCAAGGCAGTACTTAGAGGAAAATTCATATCCCTGAGTGCATATATTAACAAATTAGGGAGGACAGAGATCAAGGAATTGGAAATGCAAATCAAAAAACTTGAGAACAAACAAATTAAAAACCCCCAGAAGAAAACCAAACTAGAGATCCAAAAAATTAAGGGAGAAATTAATAAAATCAAAAGTGACAGAACTATTGAACTAATAAACAAGACTAGAAGCTGGTACTTTGAAAAAACAGACAAAATAGACAAAGTACTGGTTAATCTAATTTTAAAAAGGAAAGAAGAAAGGCAAATTAACAGCATCAAGGATGAAAAGGGGGATCTCACCTCCAATGAAGAGGAAATTAAGGCAATCATTAAAAACTACTTTGCCCAACTATATGGCAATAAATATACCAACCTAGGTGATATGGATGAATATTTACAAAAATATAAATTGCCTATATTAACAGAAGAAGAAATATAATTCTTAAATAATCCCATATCAGAAAAAGAAATCCAACAGGCAATCAAAGAACTTCCTAAGAAAAAATCCCCAGGGCCTGACGGATTCACCAGTGAATTCTATCAAACATTCAAAGAACAGCTAACTCCAATACTATACAAACTATTTGACATAATAAGTAAAGAGGGATTTCTACTAAACTCTTTTTATGACACAAACATGGTACTAATTCCAAATCCAGGCAGGCCAAAAACAGAGAAAGAAAATTATAAACCAATCTCCCTAATGAATATAGATGCAAAAATCTTAAAAAGGATACTAGCAAAAAGACTACAGCAAGTGATCAGAAGGGTCATCCACCATGATCAAGTAGGATTTATACCAGGGATGCAGGGCTGGTTCAATATTAGGAAAACTATCCACATAATTGACCACATCAACAAGCAAACCAACAAGAACCACATGATTATCTCAATAGATGCAGAAAAAGCCTTTGATAAAATACAACACCCGTTCCTACTAAAAACACTAGAAAGCATAGGAATAGAAGGGTCGTTCCTAAAAATAATAAACAGTATATATCTAAAACCATCAACTAATATCATCTGCAATGGGGATAAACTAAATCCATTCCCATTAAGATCAGGAGTGAAAAAAGGATGCCCATTATCACCTCCATTATTTGACATTGTATTAGAAACACTAGCAGTAGCAATTAGAGAAGAAAAAGAAATTGAAGGCATTAAAATAGGCAAGGAGGAGACCAAATTATCACTCTTTGCAGATGACATGATGGTCTACTTAAAGAATCCTAGAGATTCAACCAAAAAGCTAATCGAAATAATCAACAACTTTAGCAAATTTGCAGGATACAAAATAAACCCACATAAGTCATCAGCATTTCTATATAATTCCAACACAGCTCAGCAGCAAGAACTAGAAAAAGAAATCCCATTCAAAGTTACCTTAGACAAAATAAAATACTTAGGAATCTATCTCCCGAGACAAACACAGGAACTATATGAACACAACTACAAAACACTTTCCACCCAACTAAAACTAGACTTGAACAATTGGAAGAACATTAACTGCTCATGGGTAGGTCAAGCCAATATAATAAAAATGACCATCCTACCCAAACTCATCTATATATTTAGTGCCATACCCATGGAACTTCCAAAAAAATTTTTTACTGATTTAGAAAAAACCATAACAAAGTTCATTTGGAAGAACAAAAAATCAAGGATGTCCAGGGAAATAATGAAAAAAAAAAATACAAAGGAAGGGGGCCTTGCAGTCTCAGATCTAAGACTATATTATAAAGCAGCAGTCATCAAAACAATTTGGTACTGGCTAAGAGACAGAAAGGAGGATCAGTGGAATAGACTGGGGGCAAGCAACCTCAGCAAGACAGTATATGACAAACCCAAAGATCCCAGCGTTTGGGACAAAAATCCACTATTTCATAAAAACTGCTGTGAAAATTGGAGGACAGTGTGGGAAAGATTAGGTTTAGATCAACACCTCACACCCTACACCAAGATAAATTCAAAATGGGTGAATGACTTGAACATAAAAAAGGAAACTATAAGAAAATTAGGCCAACACAGAATAGCATACATGTCAGACCTTTGGGAAGGGAAAGACTTCAAAACCAAGCAAGACTTAGAAAGAGTTACAAAATGCAAGATAAATAATCTGGAATACATCAAATTAAAAAGTTTTTGTACAAACAAAACCAATGTAACCAAAATCAGAAGGGTAGCAACAAATTGGGAAACAATCTTCATAAAAACCTCTGACAAAGGTTTAATTACTCAAATTTACAAAGAACTAAATCAATTGTACAAAAAATCAAGCCATTCTCCAATTGATAAATGGGCAAGGGACATGAACAGGCAGTTCTCAGCCAAAGAAATGAAAACTATTAATAAGCACATGAAAAAGTGCTCTACATCTCTTATAACCAGAGAGATGTAAATCAAAACAACTCTGAGGTATCACCTCACACCTAGCAGATTGGCTAACATGACAGCTATGGAAAGTAATGAATGCTGGAGGGGATGTGGCAAAGTGGGAACACTAATTCATTGCTGGTGGAGTTGTGAATTGATCTAGCCATTCTGGAGGGCAATTTGGAACTATGCCCAAAGGGTGATAAAAGACTGTCTGCCCTTTGATCCAGCTATAGCAGTGCTGGGTTTGTACCCCAAAGAGATAATAAGGAAAAAGACTTGTACAAGAATATTCATAGCTGCACTCTTTGTGGTGGCCAAAAATTGGAAAACGAGGGGATGCCCATCAATTGGGGAATGGCTGAACAAATTGTGGTATATTTTGGTGATGGAATATTATTGTGCTCAAAGGAATAATAAAGTAGAGGAATTCCATGGAGACTGGAACAACCTCCAGGAAGTGATGCAGAGTGAAAGGAGCAGAACCAGGACAACATTGTACACAGAGACTGATACACTGTGGTACAATCGAAGGTGATGGACTTCTCCATTAGTGTCAATGCAATGTCCCTGAACAATCTGCAGGGATCTAAAAAATACTATCCACAAGCAGAGGATAAACTGTGGGAGTAAATACACTGATGAAAAGCAACTGCTTGACTACAAGGGTTGAGGGGATATGACTGAGGAGAGACTCTAAATGAACACTCTAATGAAAATACCAACAACAGGGAAATGGATTCGAGTTAAGAACACATGTGATAACCAGTGGAATCGTGCGTTGTCTATGGGAGAGGGAAAGGTGGTGGGAGGGGGGACAGGGAGGAAAAGAAAATGATCTTTGTTTCCAGTGAATGTTTGGAAATGACCAAATAAAATAATATTAAAAAAAAAAAGAATCTATTCTAGAGTATTAGGAATGCAAATACAAAATGCAAAACAGTCCCTGCCCTCAATTAGCTTACATTCTATTAGAAGAAGACAACATATAGAAGGGAGAGGCAACTAAAGAGGGGGTATTTTTGACTGAGATATCAAGAGGATCTGAATGGAGTCACAAGGTAATTTATGGCATCTTTTCCAAGAATATTAGTGTTGATGAGATTACTGTTTCCAGAGCCAGATGGTAAGGCAGTAACATTGTCTTTGCTTATGTGAAGAACACCACAGTTAGGTGAAGAAAAGAGTAAAGTGAAAGTAGAGAACCAGCTGTGGTAGAAGAAAAAAGAATAGGAGGGGGAATCAGCAAGTCTGTGTTCTTAGGAACACTTCTACCACCATGAAATTTGGTGCCTCTAGAGAAGTCATATTACCTCTCTGTGCCTCAGTTTCTTCATCTATAAAATGAGAATGAATTTAAATGATCTGTCAGGACCCTTGCGATCTAATAATTCCTTCATTTTAAAGATGAAACTAAGAGACAGAATCTTATCAACTTACCAATTCAATTAGCTAATAATTTCTTGAATTGGAATTTCAAACCCCATTTTCTGATTCTTAGTCCTGGACCATAATTATTTTCCCATGCATAAAAACTGGAACAGGATTCATTTTTTGTTATATTTACTAATTTGCCCATTCACTTACTTATTCTTCCACTTAATGAATATTTTTTAAACATTTATTTGGTACAAAAGGATGTATTAGACATGCATCATACCTATCTAGGTACCTATGTAGGCTATATTGCATTTATTCTCCTCCTATTACTCTATATTTCCTCACTTGGATCATTACACTCAGGACTGGACTTCTAGATTCAATGACCCAAGTCTGTGGAGAAGGTAATCCACCAAGTTCTGTAATTCCTGTTTTGAAGAGAGCCATGATGAGTAACTGTGTAAAAACTTACCCAGACCATTATGTCTAATTAGTCCCAGATAACTAGACCATGTCCCACATATCTCATCCAGCAATCCACCCAAGAAATCTCATAATACCCTACCACTGCACCTACTTCCACTCTTTAACCTGATTCCAACCATTCGTGCTAGTTTTAGTCCTGTATCTCTGAATTCCTTGACGAATTTGTCTATAAGAGATGCCTCTGCTTCTCTTCTTGTTTCTATTCTTTTTGTTATCTGGCATCCATTCCTATAATTCTACTGAAACTGCTCTCTCTAGTTACCAGTGATATCTAAAATGTACAAATCTAAAAGTATTTTCTGAGTCCTCATCTTTCTAGATTTCTCTCCTGCCTTTAACACTGTCAATTACTCTCTTCTTCTATACTCTCTCCCCCCTACATTTTTGGGACATTGCTCTTTTTTGGCTCTCATACTGCCTATTCACCAACTTCCTCAAGTTGTTCTTATAAATGTCATGACTTTCATTATTGTTGTCATTATATTCTGTTATCTCTCTATCCTCCTTCTTTCTCTTCTCTCCATCTCACCCAGAAATGCGGATCCCACCACTGATTGAATGGGAGTCTTGACATGCCTATTTCTGATCTGTGCTATTTTTCTCCTCCTTAGGCAATCTGGTGAACCCTTCACTCCCAAGAACTCAATATAGTAGATGTCAAATTTAGTGTGGACATCCATTCAACATAGTTCACTTTAACTCAAATCTCCAACCCTAAGTTATCTCCCAGTCTCTTCCTCCTCAGAATCTAGAATTATAAATGTGTGCCACCACGCCTCAACCAATTGATACTTCTCAATCTCCTTTGCTAGTTCTTCATCCAAGTGGCATCCACTAACTGATTTTCTCCTTGAGTTATCTCTTGGGTTCTTCCTTTTTTTTCCTCTATACCATTTTTCTTTGTAATCTTATCAGCTTCCATAGAATCAATGATCATGATTGGCCCTTTGTTTTTTCTCTAAGAATCTTCATGCTTTCTAGATCTATATATTCAGGCCTAATTTCTCTTCTGAGATTCAGGCTTATATTACTAATTGTATTTTGAGCATCTCAAAACTCAACATAGCCAAAATGAACTCATTATCTTTTCCCCAAAACCATCCCTTCTTAATAATTTTCCCATTACTGTCAGGTATAACACTATCCTCTCAATCGCCCAGACTCCTTAACCTCAACTCCTCATTCTCATTTACCACAAATATCCAAATTATTATCATTTCTTGCCATTTCTAACTTGACAACATTTCTCATCATTCTTGCATAGACCCTTATCACTTCTTACCTAGACCATTATAACAACCTTCTAATTGAATTATTTTCCTCAAATCTCTCCCAAGTCCAACTTATTCTTCACTCACTGCCAAAATGATCTTCCTGATGTACAGGTTGACCATGTCACAACATCACCACTCAATAAACTACAGGAGTTACTTATTTCATCTAGGACCAAATATGAACTTCTTTGTCATTTATATCTCTTTACAACCTGACACTTTCCTTTTTTTTAAGTTCTTACCTTCCCTCGTAGAACCAATACTTTATTTTGGTTCCAAAGCAGAAGAGTGGTAAGGGCTAGGCAATGGGACTAAAGTTACTTTCCCGAGTCACCCAGCTAGGAAGTGTCTGAAGCCAGATTTGAACCCAGAACCTCCCAACTTTAGACCTGGCTCTCAATCCACTGAGTCACCTAGCTATTTCAAGTCTTTATTTCAAATCAAATTAAATTACTAGGCTTCACATACCACATACATAGTCCAACTTTACTGCTTCTTTTTATTCCTTACACACAATTCTCTGTATATTGTCTCTGTGTATGTCTACTAGTTGTCCCCCATTCCTGGAATTCTCTGCTTTATTTATCTCCTTTGCTTCTTAGAATTCCAGGAATTCTTCAAGACTCAGCTCAGATATTGCACTTGGGGTTTCCTATTTCCTCAGCTGTTCAGGCCTTTCCTTCTAAGGTCTTGTGTCTTCTCTCTTTTCTGTATCTTGTACGTAACCCAATAGAAGAGTTTTATATCAGGGGAACAACGATTTTTGTTTTTGTTACATCCTGAACATTTAGCTAAGTGCCTGGCACAAAATAAGAAATTAATCAATGTTTCTTCATAGCCATATAGCATAGAAGATAGAGTCAGGCCTGGAATCAGGAATACTTGAATTCAAGTCTAACCTTAAATTACTTACTAGCTGTGTGATCCTGAGCAAGTCACTTAAACCCCTGTTTGATTCAATTTTCTTATCTGTAAAATGAGAATAATAAAATCACCTACCTCAAAGGATTATTATAGGGACAAAATGAAATATTAAATTGTAAAGCTCGTAGCACAGCACCTGATACATAATAAACGCTATAGAAATGTTAGATAGTATAATTCTTAATTGATTTCTCACTTATTCGTTCATTAATCCATTCATTTATTATAAAGGATGCAAAAAATAATAGTGAATACACAGTTCCTAAGCGAAGTTTGTGAAATAAAACAAGTATTGAGTAAGCTAACTAAACAACGCAGTGATGATATAGTTGGTTTTTTTTTAAAACACTTCCCTTCCCATCTTAGAATCAATAATATGTATTGGTTCCAAGGCAGAGGAATTGTAAAGTCTACGAAGGGGGGATAAGTGACTTGCCCAGGGTCACATAGCTAGGAAGTGTCTGAGGACAGATTTGAACCTAGGACCTCCTGTCTCTAGATCTTTCTCTCAGTGATGGTAAATTCTTTTTTTTTAATATTTTTTTTTTATTTCATCAATTTCAAACATTATTCCTTGGTTACAAAAATCATTTTCTATTCCGCCCTCCCCTCCCCAACACCTCCCATTTATTATGTTAGCTCATCCTACCCATGAGTAGTTAATGTTTTTCCAATTGCTCAGATCTAGTTTTAGTTGTGTGGAAAGTGTTTTGTAGTTGTGTTCATATAGTTCCTGTGTTTGTCTTGGCAGATAGATTCCTAAGTATTTTATATTGTCCAAGGTGAGCTTCAATGGAATTTCTCTAATTCCTGCTGCTGAACTGGGTTGGAGATATATAGAAATTTTGATGACTTATGTGGGTTTATTTTGTATCCTGCAACTTTGCTAAAGTTGTTGATTATTTCCACCAGCTTTGTAGTTGATTATCTAGGATTCCTTAAGTAGGCCATCATATCATCTGCAAAGAGTGATAGCTTGGTCTCTTCATTGCCAATTTTAATACCTTCAAATTTTTTTTCTTCTCTAATTGCTACAGCTAGTGTTTCTAGTACAATGTTAATAATAGCAGTGATAAAGGGCATCCTTGTTTCACTCCTGATCTTATTGGGAAGGCTTCCAGTTTATCCCCATTGCAGATGATGTTGGCTGATGGTTTTAGATAGATGCTGTTCATTATTTTTAGGAGAGACCCTTCTTTGCCTATACTTCCTAGTGTTTTCAATAGGAATGAGTGTTGTATTTTGTCAAAGGTTTTTTCTGCCTTTTATTGAGATAATGTGAATTTCAAAACTACTCCACCCTGTTCAGACCATTCTTTGGAGGATGGGATTTAGCTATTTCCTGATCAATGACAATGGAGATACTTGGAGTAACAGAGTCAGTTCTTGGAAACTGCAGTCTCCACCCTACTCAGGTAGAGATTAGGAAGGGCTGCAGCAAAACTCAAGATTTAGTTATTTGATAATATGGCCCTCAACAGACATATGCAAAAAAGGACAGACCTCTGGGCAGTCCTAGGTCAAGCTAGAGCCACCATTGGGAATTGTGAGGCATAGGAAGTGAGATAGGGAACAGCCTCTGGAATTCACTCACTTCCTGTGGAGAGAGGTAGATGGGAGTTCCTGCTAGGAGATTGAGGAGGGAGGAGGCTCGCAGACAGCTTCCCTTCAGATCGGTCACGTGAGTCAAGGACTGATTTTCTTCTCTACCTTGGCCCTTTGGGCCTAATATCCCCCTGGCTTGGCCAGAGGTTGAGTTAACCCCTTTCCCTTCCCTCCTCTCTCCTTCTCTCCCTCTCCTTTTTTCTTACTCACATTGTGATTAAACCACCATAAACTCCATTCTGACTTGAGTGTTTCATTTAGGGAATTACATAGCTGAATTCCCTGGCGACCATAAATTAATATTTTAACAACTTTTAAAGGTGATTTTCACCTTTACAATAATCATGTGATTTTTGTTGGTTTGCTTGTTGATATGGTCAATTATGTGAATGATTTTCTTGATACTGAACCATCCTTGCATTCCTGGTATAAATCCCACCTGATCATAGTGAATAACCCTCCTGAAAACTTGCTGGAGTCTTTTTGCTAGTATCCTATTCAAGATTTTTGCATCTGTGTTCATTAAGGAGATTGATCTGTAGTTTTCTTTCTCAGTTTTTGACCTGCCTAACTTTGGAATCAGTACCATATTTGTGTCATAAAAGGAATTTGGTAGAATTCCCTCTTTGCTTATTATGTCAAATAGTTTGTATAGTATTGGAGTTAGCTGTTCTTTGAATGTTTGATAGAATTCACTGGTGAATCCATCAGGCCCTGGGGATTTTTTCTTAGGGAGTTCTTTGATGATATGTTTGATTTCTTATTCTGATATGTGATTATTTAAGAATTATATTTCTTCTTCTGTTAATATAGGCAATTTATATTTTTTGTAAATATTCATCCATATCACCTAGATTAGCATATTTATTGCCATATAATTGGGCAAAATCGTTTTTAATGATTGCCTTAATTTTCTCTTCATTGGAAGTGAGTTCTCCCTTTTCATCTATGATACTTTTAATTTGGTTTTCTTCTTTCCTTTTTTTATTAGATTGACCAGTACTTTGTCTCTTTTGTTTGTTTGTTTTTTTAATACCAATTTCTAGTCTTATTTATTAGTACAATAGTTCTATAACTTTCTATTTTATTAATTTCTCCCTTAATTTTTAGGATCTCTAATTTAGTTTTCTTCTGAGGGTTTTTAATTTGATTGCTTTTAAGCTTTTTGATTTTCATGTTCAATTCATTGACCTCTGCCCTCCCCTAATGTGTTAATATATGAACTCAAAGATATAAATTTTCCCCTGAGTACTGCTTTGGCTGTATCCCATAGAGTTTAAAAGGATGCCTCATCTTTGTCACTTTCTTCAATGAAATTATTAATTGTCTTTTGGAGATTTAGTGTAGAGGGTGTTCTATGAACTATTTCAATGTCTATTTTTCCTCCTTGTTCAAGAACATCAGATCAGTTTTCTTGGATGATTTCTTGTAGTATGATGTCAAGATTTCTGTTTATTTCTGGATTTTCAGGTAGACCAATGATTCTCAAATTGTCTCTCCTTCCTCTGTTTTCCTGACCTGTCACCTTTCAGTGAGATATTTTATGTTTTCTTCTATTTTTTCAGGCTTTTGACTTTGCTTTATTAATTCTTGCTGTATTGCAAGATCATTGGTTTTCAGTTGCTCAATTCTGTTCCTTAAGGCCTGGTTTTCTGCTTTAGTCATTTGATTTTCTGCCATAATTTTTTAAATTTTCTCTTTGAACCATTTTCCACTTCTCTTTCCAGAAGGCTTTCATATTTTTGATAAGCTCCAATTTAAATTATTCCAGAGCTTGTGGACAGTTTCCATTTTTTTAGAAGGTTTTTTTTTTTAATTTCCTCCTGTATTTCCTCTGTAGCCTGGGTTTTTCCTCCGTAAAAATTTTTGAGGGTCACTGCCTTTTTGTTTGTTTGTTTTGATTTTCTTTGGAGGGTGTTTGCTCCTGTGCACAATTTGTCATTCCTATGGAGGTTTTAACTGACCTTTTTAGTCAGAAATCTGAATGAGCTGGGCAGTTTCTTCATGTATGGAGTTAAGGAGCAAAGATTTTGCCTGAGGCAAGCTCTTGATTCTCTGGAGCCATTCACAGCTCTTCTCTGAGCTACCTTCCCGGGGGAGCTCACAGTCTGTGTTACCCTGCCTGCTGGGGTTTCAGGTGTAGCTATTCTCAGGGTTATGTCTTTGGTGGTCTTATTCAGCTCCCAAGGACCTAGAGGTGCCCCTTGCTTGCTCTAGAGGTGCCCCTCACTCACTTTCTGATTCTGTTGCTCACTGGTTCTGACTGGCTCCGTAGGTGGAGTGGGGGAGGGTAGATCAGCTCACATTTTGGTGGGAGTTTTTTCACCCTCTTCTAGTGTGTAAATACCCAAATCCCATGTACCTTCAATGCTGCTCCCTACTATAGAATCCCAAATGGTTTTTTTGGTCTTTTGAGGTAGTGTATATCATTGGGTGCTGGGGAGAGGAAGTGTCCCATGTCTAGACTGCTGCCATGCTTACCTGGAAGTCTGATGATAAATTCTTAAACTATGTTTCATATCTTAAAATTTAGGATTGCCTTCCTTGGTATTCTTGGTACGCTTCCTGGTAAAGAGAGTTCTATCTCCCTCAGTCTTTACTTCCTCTCCCTTCCTCCTTCCCTCTGTCTCTGTCTCTGACTCTGCCTCTCTCTCTGTCTCTCTCTGTCTCTGTCTCTCTCCCTCTCCCTCTTTCTCTCTCTCTCATTGTCTTTCCCCCCTCTGTCTCTCTCTGTCTCTCCCTCTCTTTCTCTCTCTCTTACCTCTCTCTTACTCTGTTTCTCTCTATATATATATACACATACATGTAACATATACATAAACATATATGTGTATCCATGAATATATGGATGTGTGTCATATATAAAAGTGTAATATTAAATATAATGTGTATAGATGTGTGCATATATGTGTATGTTTGTGTTTTTGTGTCTACATATATGTGTGCTCCCCCTTACACACACACACACACACACACACACATATACACACACCCCTAAACTGACTTTTGCTTAAGCTGCTTTCTCTTTAGCTGAAACAAGGAGGCAGTTAGACAGTAAACAAACCCAATGGATTTTCAGAATAGACATGCCTCAACAGCAATCCATTTAAAGCCAAAAATAAAGAAGAGAGCTTGCCCACACCTGCCCACTTTTCCTCCTAGCTTCAAGTGTCAACTACTTGACTCCATTTTCTCATTTCTCCCAGACAGTGTTCTCAGCTGACCCAGAACAAAGCCAACTCGAGTTTTGTCTCAATCAGGAGCTTAGAAACATAGCTTTCTGTTAAGAATTCAGCAGTGGAATGAATAAGGGATTATTTCCGTGCTCAGAGATTAATAACAAGCAGGTTTCACAATGACTTTATTAAGGAGCTACTCTGCTTAAGGTGCCCAAAGGAAAAAAAAATCATTAGCATGCATAAAATGCTTATAAAAACCTTAGCATGGACTCATATGATGCTCTGTAAATATTTGGTGATCAAATACCGGGAGGCCACAGTTGAGAGTCACCTTCCTCCTGACCTCCAGACCTCCAGACCACACTCTATAGGGGTTGTAATTCAGAAATGAACTTTCAGACATCTGAACTTAGCCCCAGATCAGACAAAGAAAACCTACCAACCATCCCCCATTGAAAGTAGCTACCATTTACTTACCAGAGGTATAACTCCTTCTCCTGACTGACTCATTTACAGAGCATAGAAAAGGCATCTCTAAATGATTTCTTTCAAATAAGCTAAGATCTTCCCTTCCATACCTCCCTACCTTCTTCCCAGCCTCCTGAGAATATAAGTGAATCAGATCTCTTTCTCTTTCTTAAAAGGAGTTAAAATGAGATGATATGTGTAAAGTGTTTAGCATATTTACATGAAGTAGACACTATTTAAATGGTTATCTTTCTTCCCCTTCTCCTTCCCCTTTTAGGGACTTTAACAGAGATTTAGAGATTATGTTTATAGCAATGAGTATTGAACCTAGAATACTCCCAGAACTAGAAGTCCTATGTCACAAAAGATTGACTTTGGGGCTTCCCGGCTAATTCTGCTTCCAGAATTTGCTTTACCAATTCAATACTAGCCTCCCTTGAGGCTGGTCCTTCTAGCACTGCAGATACCCAAAGTTTTCTACAGCATTTACCCACTGTGTTATCACTGTTCTGAGATTCTTCGCTTCCCTAGTCAACATTACATGTTCTATGCCATTTCCCCTCCAAGTCTTGCTAAGAAGGAGGATTACCTCATAAATGAATTTGGCCTAACGTATTAACGGGTTAACACTCAGATCCTTATTTTATGAATGAGACAAAGAATCTGGCAGAGAAGAAGAGAAAATTAAGAATGGAGTCAGCATGTTGTTCCACAAAAGGAGTACCAGTCATAAAATCAGGTACCTCTGTTTTAATCTAAGGTCTTCTACTTGGGTGGCCTTGGCCAAGTCACTCCTTTCTGTATCTTGTTTTAACATCTGTAAAATGAGGAGGAGTTTGCTCTACTCAGTCTATGTGGTTCCTGTTAGAACTGATAATATCATCTCACATTATAGGAGAAGGGAAACAGAGAAGAGGTAAGGATAAGAGTCAGAAAAGAAATGTGCTAAGAAATAGGAAAAGAACTATCCAAGGTATCACAAGAACTAAGAAGAGAATTTAAGAAGGATCATAGAAATTGGGATTAGTAACAGCCATAGAAGTCATTTACCCTGGATGTGTCATGTTGCAGATCAGGGGTCCCCAAACTATGGCCCATGGGCCACATGGGGCCCCCCCAAGGCCATTTATCCAGCCCCCACCACAGTTCTGGAAGGGGCACCTCTTTCATTGGTAGTCAATGAGAGGAGCACAGGATGTGGCAGCGCTGCAAAGCTTGGTGCCACTCATATACATTACTACTTCCGGTGACATAATCCTTTGCATGGCGCCTTGTTCTGAGAGTAACTGAACGAAAATGATGCTCCAAGGATTATGTAGCTTCACAATGAAGACACCAGCCTGGTGAGCAGAGATCTGGGGAAGGGGATTCCCCACTGTGTATACTGCTGCCTGGTATAGTGGTGGCAGTGATGGATCTGTACAAGGTGTGACAGGCCCATCCCAGCCAGCGCTGCAGCCTCCACTCCCAGACAGAGGGTTACAGATTTGTTCATAGTTTTTTGTTGTTTTTTTTTTTATAGTCCAGCCCTCCAATGGTCTGAGGGACAGTGAACTGACCCCCTGTGTAAAAAGTTTGAGGACGCCTGTTATAGATGAAGAAACTAAGATCTTGAGAAGGGAATTTGACTTTCTCAAGGACACAGGTAGAATTTTAGCCTAAGTTCTCTGATTCTATATAATAGACTATGCAACTAGATCCAAAGTTTGGAATGCTTCAAGGAAAATGAAGACCAAGCTAGAGGAGAAATAATAAAGAGAAAAGGGCCCAGGATACAGACTTAGGATATTCTCATAATTAAGACCAGATAAATGGATGGTGCCATTGGATTAAGTGCTGGGCCTGGAATCAAGAAGACTCTTCTTCCAAGTTCAAATCCAGCCTCAAACATTTACTAGCTGTGTGACTCTGGGCATGTCACTTCATCCTGTTTGCCTCAGTTTCCTCATCTATAAAATGAACTAGAGAAAGAAATGACAAACCACTCCATTAGCTTTGCCAAGAAAATCCCAAATGGGTTCATGAAGAATCAGACAGGACTAAACAATATAATTAAGAAGTGAATGTGGATTATGGTTCAGCAGAGTAGATAGGAGGAAAACTATGAAAACAGTCACAAAAACTCAGAGTCAAAAGAATACCCACAAGAAGAGGGGTTGTAAACAATGCTAAGTGTACAAATAGGTCAAAGAGCATGAGAACTAAGGAAAAACTAGAGGATTTAGCAATTAAGAAGACAGCAGTAATTTTGAAGAGAGTAGGTATAATTGAGTGGTGGGTTCAGGAGTCAGTCTGCAAGGGGTTGAGAAGTGAGGGAGAGAAAAGGAAAAATGTATAATCAATTTTAAAAAAGGCTTTTTCTAGTAATTTGACTTCAAAGAGAGGCAAAATATATAACAGAACATTGACAAAGACACATATTTGCTCCTCAGTCTCTTTGTGAACCCACCTGAGGATTAGTAAAGGAAGATAAAGGAATGCCTGAAATATGCAGCAAGAGTGAGACAAGCCCACATCTCCATGGTTTCCTCATGATTTTGTTGTTTGTCCTTTATTTTTGAAGAAATCAAATAATATCACAGGATGATGTCTTGATCTGATCATGAATTAGAATGAAGTGAATCAGAGTTGCATAAAGTCAGTCTCATTCTCTCTTCCAGCGTCATTAAAGTCCAGTGGCAAGAAAAAAGTCCGCAGGACTGGTGATGGCCCAGGATGAAGTAGATGACCTTGGCAACTTTGATGTCTGACCAAGTTCTAAGCCCTCCACAGTACCTGCTTCAGCCACCATCATGACCACTGGAACAAATTATCTTCATCCACCCATTCTACAAGGGAAAAATCTTCACACCCTTGGAGTAGATACCAACTCACCAATGGGTTTGTGGCCCATCAGTTATTGTCAACGTAGTGTAAGGATAATTTTAGTGTTGTGTCTTGAAATCTATTTAATTTGGTCACCAGGCAAAATCCCAAATAATAAAATACCCAAGTCAGCTGGAAATTATGGTGATTTAATAGAGAGAAGGAATTTAAGGAAAAAGAGAGAGAGAGAGAGAAAAGAGTTAATTTAAAGTGTTTCAGCTCAGGCTGAACCAGGCAGTAGTTAAAGGCTTTGGCCAAAGTGGCATCCCTGAGCCCAAGGGAAAAGGAGTCAGTCTTATCACTCACCATGAGACCGTCTCCAAGGAAGCTGTCAGAGGGGGATCCTCCAGGCTGAGTTCCAGTCCTGAACTGAACTGAACTCAATTCCGAGCTAAATTGCCTCAACTGGACTTTCTAGCTTCCTTTTAAAGAAATTTTCTTTTAAGTCACCTTCCCTAAATTTTTATGTCTACCAATCACAGCAGACACTTTTCTTCAGGATTGCCCATTCTTTAGTTCTCACCTTCTTTGATTAGATTTTCTCCAGGACTGTCCACTCTTTAGTTCTCACCTTCTCTGGTTAGATTATATCTTTTGAGGTACTTCACACTTCGTTCTTAAGCTTACCTTTTGTGAGTTACTTACCTTTTTGTAATTAATTTAACCTTTATAGTTACTTAATACCTTCTTATATTGAACAATGAAGGTACTTAACTCATACCTTATAGTGAAGCTAGAACTTTAAGCTAAGTCTATTTTTAGATCTAATACAAAAAGGCGTTAAGAATATATCATAAAAAATCCATATTTTCAGTATCAAGAAATTCATATTTTTGTGAGGGAAGTGGTTATGTCAGGCAGCAAGTGGATGCATGTATTTCGAGTGATCTGTTCCTGTGCTAGAGAAAGAGATAGGGTGACAATGACACACACATGTACAAGCAGAGAAAAGACACAGAGTCACTGAAAGCCAGCTGAAGAATATTTGCTCCTTTTGTTGTCCTGTGTGACAGAACTCCTCCTAAGAGAGGGAGTTGGACTGTGGCCCCATGCAGATGCTACACACGCACTAATGAAGCCACCAGGCAGAGCACACATTGCAATGTGAGCTTCCTTCCCAAAGGAGTAACAGATTGGCAACAGAAAAGTGCTGAAAACATTGTCTGGCTTTCCCCTCTCTTTAGAGATTTATCTCTTTTTAAGACCAGAGTGACAGGAATCTGGGCTCGAAGACAACAGTGGAAGGAGGTGAACAAAAAACCCAAACTCCCTGAGCTCCCATGAAGAAAATGTCATCTTAAACAGAAGCCAAACATCCCCTCCAGCTACAAAGTGGCCTTAATCATAGGACAATGCCTGAGTGACAGCCAGTGACATTTCTCAGGGAAGAATGGAAGGCAGACGCAGACAAGCATACACACCTGAGGTTCTCCAAATAGAAGAGAGGGGAGAAAAAGTGATTTTCCACAAATAGGAAGTAAAACCCAGAAACCAACTATGAAAGGAATTAATGGGTTAATGAATGTTCCTCTTTGCTATGCTGCCCTGTGCTAGTCAGGTTGGATACTAATGCTTATAGTTGCTGGCATATGTATAATGCTGTTTGCAAAGTACCTTAAAATTACCTCATTTTATCCTCAACAATTCTGGGAAATAGGGACTATTATTATTCCTGTTTTATAGATTAGAAAATAAAATGAAGCAAAATAAAAGTTGTGACATGTTCAGGGTGCCACAGCTATCTGTGTCAGTATCTGAGGCAGGATTTGCAGGCAAATGTTCCCAACTGTAGTTCAAGCACCTTTTCCCCTGCACCATCAAGCCACCTACTAAACTACTAGAATCATAACTCATATTTATTTTTATTTTATTTTTATTGTCATGCAAAACACACTTTCATGTTGATCATTGTTGTAAGAGCACACTCACACAAAGCCAAAACCCTGAAATAAGACCAAAGATACACTGATGTGAAAGATGACTCCAACAATTCTTTCTCTGGAAGTGGATAGCATTCTCTGTCACAAGTCTTTCAGGATTATCGCACATCGTTGCATTGCTGATAACTCATATTTATGATGCACAGGAGAAACATTTTTTCTCACAACTATTTAAGGCAAGAGGTACCATTTTAATAATCATCATAATAATTCAGCTGTCTATAATGCCTACAAAATGTGTTCCTCTGAGACAGATATTGTAAGTATCATCTCTATTTTATAGATTTGGAAACTAAGGCAAAAAGAGATTAAGTGATTTAGGATTCTAAAGCAGATTTTCTGACTCTAATCTATAGGATAGCAAGCTATCTCCCATGCCAAGAGAGGAGGACTTCTGGGTAAGATGACTGCAGAGTAGAAACAAGGACCTTCTTCTCCTCACCATCAACAATATAAAGCACCTCAAAAGAACAAAAATTAAAATCAAATGAGTGCAGGGGCTCTACTTTAGGGTGCATCCTTGAAGGTAGGCATCATTTGGGCATTTCCATGCTATAAGGGGGTAAAATTACTCCTACCAAAGTGTGAGCTGATCACCCCTCCTCAACTCCACCTATGGTGCCAGAGTCAAAGCAAGCACAATTGCAAGAGCAATTTTTAGCTTCTCAGGGGGGTTGGCTGAGCATGCCACAAACTTACCCCCAAGGGCAGTGAGACTTGGGACCCCAGGAGGCTGAGGAACAAGGAGCTTGAATGAAGATAGGGAAGAGTGGGGCTGCACACAGCAGAAGTGGTGGAGACTGAAAAATAGTCCCAGGGCAAAAACAGCTCTGTGGCTCAATACAGAGAGAGCTGTCTATCCTCCTCACTCAGAATTCTGGATGGGAAGGGAAGAAAAAACTAACATAGCAATGGCCACCAACACCCAAGAACTACAATCTACAACTACCAAAAAAAAAAAAAGAAGAAAGAAAAAGAAAAAACCTCTGACTCTGGATAACTTTTATGGTGAAAACCAACAAACTACAGAGGAGACAACAGAGAGCAACAAACAAGCAAACACATCCAAACTTAAAAAAAAAAAATGAAATGGGTCACATGCTGTCCAGGAACTCAAATTAGAGTTCAAGAACCAAGTAAGAAAGAGAAAAGAAACTTGGCAAGAAAAGTGGGAAATAATTCAAAAAGAAAATAACAGTTCAAAAGATAGAATATCCCACTTGGAAAAAGAAGCTCAAAAATCACAGGAAATGATAAGCAAATTGAAGACCACAAATGACCTGCTGGAAGTCATAAAAAGCAGAATATGTTAAACCAAAAAAGAAAATCAAAAGATCATAGCTGAAAGCCAGTCTTTAAAGACTATAATTGGGCAAGTAGAAACTAATGATCTCCCAAGACAGCAAGAGTTAATAAAGCAAACTCAAAAGAATGACAAAATAGAAGGAAATATGAAATATCTCATTGAGAAGATGATGGACCTAGAAAACAGGTCCAGGAGAGACAATTTAAGAATCATAGCTCTACCTGAAAACCTAGAAAAAAACAGAAACCTTGACATCATATTCAAGAAATTATACAAAAAGACTGTCCTGATATTCTTGAACAAGAGGGCAAAATAGACATTGAAAGAGTCCATTGATCACCCTCTACATTAAATCCTCAAAAGACAACCCCCAGGAATGTAATTGCCAAATTCAAGAGCTTCCAAGCTAAGGAGAAAATATTGTAAGAAGCCAGAAAGAGACAATTCATATATCAAGGAGCACCACTCAGGATTGCAGAGGACCTGGCAGCCTCCACACTAAAGGGCCAAAAGGCTTAGAATATGATATTCATAAAAGCAAGAGAATTGGATCTACAACCAAGGATGACCTACCCATCAAAATTGAATATGTACATCCAGAGAAAAGTATGGACATTTAACAAAATAGAATATTTCCAAGTATTTGTAAGGAAAAGACCAGAACTAAATGGAAATTTTGATGTCCAAATGCAAAATTCAAGAGAAACATGAAAAGATAAACAAGAAAAAGGGGGAAAAATTTTAAGGACTACAGTAAGATCAAATTGTTTATATTCCTATATGGAAAAATGATATTTGTAACTCTCAAAAACTCTATTCATTATCATAGTAGTTAGAAGAATTATCCATAGGTAGAGGTTAGGGTACTAAGTGGTTTAAAATGATATGTAAAAAAAACTAAAAAGTGGGGAGGGGGGGAGTAGAAGATGGCACCAAGAGAAACTTGAAGGAAGAAGAAAAATAGGATAAATTATACCATGCCAAGAGAGCTGGTTACTGAACCTCACACCTGGACTACTCAATAAATATCCTCTTGCATGGTCATATTGCCTCCAGTCTTGGCTCCTGCCATTGTAATTTATATAAGGCTGTCAGATTAAACTTTTGAGAATACCTTTTTCATCAACCCTTTCTCTGCTCAGAAATGTTTGATGGCTCCCCACTGCCTAAAGAAAAGAATACAAATCCTTTATCTTGGCATTGAAGGCATTTTAAAAGGTGGTTCTAATCTGCCATTCTAACCTTATCTTTGAGCATTAGACAACATGGGTCCTTGGTTCTTAGCTTAATTGGCTGTCTGACTCTTCTTGACCCCATTTGAGGTTTTCTTGGCAAAGACACTGGAATGGCTTGCCATCTCCTTCTCCAGCTCATCTTACAGTTGAGGAAACTGAGGCAACCAAGTTAAAAGATTTGCCAAGATCACACAGGTACTATCTGACGTCAGATTGTAACTCAGACCTTCCTGATTTTTGGTCCCAGCCTCTATCCAATATGTGACCTAGTTATTTATTATTATTCATTTAGTCCCTTAAATACATCATGGGTAATTCTCTTGTATAGGAGATGGATCACAGAAAGTAAGCTCTTGGTGACACTAGGGAGTTTGCTCAACAATCTAAAATATGAGTACAAAGAGCTTTACTAAACAAGCTTAGAGAACAATAAAATATGGACTATTTTTAGTCATTAATTAAATTGAAGAATTTTCTCAATTCTCATTCTTCTTGACCATTCTTCAACCTCTGACACTGTTTTGATCACCTCTTCTCCTAGATATTCTCTTCTCTGTCTATTTTTACAACAGTCTCTCCTAGTTCTCCTCCAACCTGACTGTTCCTTCTGAGTCTCCCTTGATTAATATTCTTCCATGTTGCTCCCATTAATTGGAGTATTAAAAAGGACTCTGTCCTAGACCCTCTTCTCTCCATAGTAATCTCATCAGTTTCCATGAATTCAATGATCATCTCTATGCAGATGATTCACAAATCTATCCAGCTCTAACTTTTCTGTTAACCTCTAGTCTCCCATTTCCAAATGCCTTTTGGACATCTCAAACTGGTTGTCTAATAGACATCTTAAGATATTTGGCTTGCCCAACAGTGAACTCATCTTTTCCCTCTAACCTTCCCTGCTTCCTAATTTCTCTGTTACTTTCAAGGGTACCATCATCCTACCAGTTTTCTAGATTAACAACATAGGTATTGTTCTCAACTCCTCATTCTCTCACATACAAATACCTAAGTAAATAATCTGTTGCCAAGTCTTGGCAATTCTACCTTCTTAATATCTCATGTTTGTGTGTGTTTCTATATGTATGTATAGATGGGGGAGGGTAGAGAAAGAGAGAAGGAGAAAGAGAGTGGGGGGGAGAGAGAAAAAATATTCACTCAGTGTATAGAGCACTAGGCTAGGAGTCAGGAAAGCTTGAATTTAAATCTGGCCTTTCCCATTTATTATAATTACAAGCCGTGTGACCCTAGACAGATCATTTAGCCTCTGCTTGCCTTAATTCATAGAAAAATAAAAGACAAACTACACTAGTATCTTTGCCAAGGAAACCTCATGGAGAACATGCCATAGTCCACTAGATCATGAAGAGTCAGAGACATGTATCCATTTGTGCATGTGTGTATGTTTGCTGGTATATACGACATACATACATACATATATGCAATATACATGCAATCACATTGGGGGGCATGCTGGCATACTAGACAGGTAAATAGATAAATAGAAAAATAGATAGATAGATAGATAGATAGATAGATAGATAGATAGATAGAAAAATAGAGAGAGATACACATGCATATGTATAAATATTTATATATTTATATATATGTATATATATATATGCATATGTAAACACACACACACACACACACACACACACACACACACACACTGACCTCCTGGTTGTTCTCACACATAACACTCCATCTCTAAGAGACTACTGGCTACTCTAATATATTTTGAACTTTCTCCTTCCTTACTTCTACCTCCCAAATTCCTTTGGGTCTTTCCTCATCCCCTTATTGCTCTTCCCTCGGTGTTTATTTCCTCTCTATCCTTTATGTAGCTCATTTGTACCCAGTGGTTTACATGTTGTCTCCCCCATCAGACTGTGAGCTCTATTGAGAGCAGGGACAGTTTTTGCCTTTCTTCATTTGCCAAGTACTTTGCTCAGTGCCTGGCATTTATTAGGCACTTAATAAATGCTTGATGACTTGACAATTAATTTGATAATATTAAAAGCCATTGGCAATTGGATGAAGAAAATTGATGGAGCATAAAGAACTTCTAATAACTGGATGAGAAGATTAATCACACTTCTGGTGGCTCAGATAAAAAGCAAACTGGCTCTTCTCCAAGAGACTTGAAACTGTTAGTTCTCAGGAGCTCTTCTGTCAGAGTGAAGCAAGATGGGAGAAATCTCCACACACACACCCTTTTTCTCCCATTAACACCTGCATCTTCCATCAGAAGGCTATGACCATAGGAGATATGGACTGGTACACAGACTGAGGGGAAAATCAGACATGTAGCTTCAAGAGCCAGAGAGGAAAGCTGAAAGACAGAGAAAGACAGAGAGACAGATAGAGACAGAGACAAGAGAGAGTGTTCTCAGCACTTGGAATTCCAAAGCTGCTTCTGAGATTTCAAGGGAGTGGAACTGGAGAAGCTTCTTTTAGTCCTGAAAAAGCCTGGCATGAACTTCAAATGATGGAGATGACAGTCAACCAATCATTAATGAACATCCATCACCTACTATATGCTAGTACTGTGCTAAACAGCAATATAAAATACAAAGCCTACAAGAGACTCTACATCCAGCAAAGAGCAAACTTAGCGAACTTATAAGACTACTCTCTCCCCAATCCTTACCCTCCATCATCATCTCACGTTTCATCCAGTGAGTAGTAATATAAGAACATCATGAGTATATATCAAAGACCTTGTAGCACTGGAAATACAAGCTGCCCCCCACTTGTATTCCCTATGTGGAGAGCCATATGGAATATCTATACTTACTAACCCTATCCATTAATCATATGTGTATTTGTAGGAGAATGTGCCATCAGATTTGGGAGAAATGTTCTAATATAAATATAATATAAACATAAATCACATAAATGATTTTAATTTAATTATGTCCTCTGCCCAGGGGCATGCTGGTAAATATTTAAGAATTGCCTTTTCAGAGATGAAAAATGTATACAAGATATATTTTTAAGTATAATATACATTATTAACATTTTCTCCATCGCTTCCTTAAGTCTAGACAATCAAGAAAATAAAAAATTAAGCCTGAGTTTGTAATGTCTGCTGACGTAAATGAGCTGTAATGTTCACACTAAAAATGTAACAATCAGTGCCCATAAATTAGTTAGAGCCAGTTCCAGCACACCCTTGCCTCTGGCTAATTACTCTACAGTTTCAGAATTCATCTGGTTTGGTATTTGATTCATTTTGATGAGAAAAAATTGTTGAAGTATTTGATATTTGCTTGGCACTCGATGCCCTTGCTAGAACTTGTTAATGTGATGATCTTGGCAAGTGTATGCTGGTTCCAGCCGCAACAAAGGATTGCATATTAGCTCAGGAGCATAAAGAAGATCTCAGCATTGAGGAGTTGAAGGAATTTCAAAGGGAGAAGCAACAGCTAGTGGAGGGGGAATTTTCTTCAGGTGAGTAGGAGGCAAAGGATGTCACCACTACATTAATCAAGGAAATGTGTGCAAAATGGTGGAAGTGTGAAACTTTGTTGAAAAATATCATCCTGATAAAGTCTTAACAGAATTGCACATTTGTTAAATAAATAGACCATTTCCCTCTTTAAAGAAATTTTAAAATGAAGACAAAAACAAATATCATTGGATAGTTTTCTTGTGAAGCTTACACCTGATGAGTCTCAAGCAGGGTTCAGAGGTGATAAAGACAGAAAAGGGAGGGAGAAAGAGCTCCAGCAGGGCAGTTGCCCTCAGATATTATGAAGGGGTACTCCTTTCCAAGCAATAACATTTCTCCTCCCCACCATTCTCTTAGGCCTCTCAATACAGGTAAAAAGTTGTTAAAATTATTTTATTTAAACTAATTACTGTTTTTTAAATTTGACTATATATTATTTGTGTTTATTTAGAAAAATACAACTCCATTAATGAAAACAATGCCTTATAAGTCTGGGTTTTCTGGGTATCTGGAATGAATTCATTAAAATTTCATTATTCCTTATGGGAGAAATTCATTTGCTACTCGACCTTTTTGGTAGTAGACCTGCCTTCTGAAATGAATTAATGATGGGTATCAAGGTACCACTGTATCAAAAAGTAAACCCATTGAAGGGGAACTGTGAACTGCTTTTTTTTTTTTTAGTTTGGAACTACATAAAACATTGAACCTGGGGCAACAATCCTTCATCCTGTGATTTAAGGGGTGCAGTAAACCAAGGAAACTCTTTTCTTAAACTCTTACCTTCTGTTTTAGAATTAATACTATGTATTAGTTCTAAGGCAGAGAGCAATAAGAGCTAGGCAATTGGGGGTTAAGTGATTTGCTTGGGGTCACACAACTAGGAAGTATCTGAGCTCAGATTTGAACCCAGGACTTCCTATCTTTATACTTGGCTTCTCTACACTATCTTTCATATCTCTACTGCTTCTCTCTTGAGGATATTCAAGAGATCAACAAGATTGGTAAGAGGACTGGAAAATATGCCATGTGAGGCTAAGTTGAAAGAACTAGTGATATTTCGCCTGAAGAAGAGACAATATTGTAGTCACATGATAATTTTCTTTAAATTTTTGAAGAATAATCATGACTTTAAAGGGGAGATCAGTCTAAGAGGTATGGGAAGCTCTTAAAATGAAATTCTGTTACAAAGAATAAAAATTCCTAAGGGTAAAAAGGAGAAAGTAATGGTATCTTGCCCAGAGACCAATGTCCCTTTAGTGTAACACCCAGAGGCATAATCCAACCCTATCCCAACTCACCTTCTTCTCAGTCACCCAGTCAAGAATAATAAAGCTTTAAGGTACTCTGTGTGTGTGTGTGTGTGTGTGTGTGTGTGTGTGTGTGTGTGTGTCAAGTTTGCCTTCATTAGTCAAGCAGAGGACATAATTAGTTCAAAGCAAGAATTTTTAATGAACTATCAAAGTAAAAAAATAAGCAATTGAACATTCCTTCAAAAAAAGCTTGGGGGGGGTGGCAGCTGGGTAGCTCGGTGGATTGAGAACCAGGCCTAGATATGGGAGGTCCTAGGTTCAAATCTGACCTCAGCCATTTCTTAGCTGTGTGACCCTGGGCAAGTCACTTGACCACCATTGCCTAGCCCTTACCACTCTTCTGCATTGGAGCCAATAAACAGTATTGATGCCAAGACGGAAGGTAAGGGTTTAAAAAAAATAGCTTGGGTGTCCTCTACTATAAACATCCACACATCCACATACTGTCAGTGGTAATGGTATATATATTGGATAGGTATATACATATATATTTATGTATATATGTCATGTATATGTACCATGTAAATGAAATATATTTTGTAGGTTTTTAAATACATAAATATGTAACAAAAGATTTTAAGTAACAAATTTAGCTAACAAATGTGTGTGGAGGGATAATTCATGTCTCCAATGCTTATAGGGACACCTTTGTCTTCTGGTCTTGTCATTAGGCTGTTCCTTGTTTGTCTCATGTGATATATAATCTATTCTGGGCATTTAGTCATTATCAGATAGATAATTTCTTCCAGAGCATCAATTATCTTTCTGGTCTCTTTCCATTGGTCTCTCTTGCTAGTGTTAAGTGGCTCCTTTTTACGCTTACTCTTTTCTGGTAATTTGGTCACTGCCAATGACAAATCTCCTGGGCATTGCTGTGAAAATTCTTTCTGCTTCAGTTTTGAGTCATTATTTTCATGGTGGGGTTGATATCTCTTTTTTCTTCCCATAGATATAATCTGACTTCCATAGAACCTTCTGATCTGACACTTGATAAAGCCTTTGTGGAAGCTACAATCTACCTTGTTAACATTTTTGGCTATCTATTAAATATGAGGCAACTAGAAAGAGATGCTACCATTGGACCAGAAACTTTCCTAGGTCATATAAATCACTTGACATTCACCACAGAAAAGACTACAGATGCTTAACAATGATGAGGACATGAAAAGCAGCATCCTAACATGCCCTTATGTAGCTTCATATTATCAAATCACTTAGAAGTTCTGCAAATAGGTCCAGAAACTGTGCCGGGTCTTCTCTCTGAACTTGCTTTATGCCATTCCTAAACAAAAAAAAAAAACCCAAAAAACAAGAAATGACCATACAAAATGTAATGAGTGTTTATAATATAGAACAAAATAGATAGAGTGCCAGTCCTGGAATAAAAGAATTTGAGGAATCTATATACCATTTGGGGGATCCAGGGGCAGGGAAAGATGATTGACATCACTATAGCTACTAAGAAAATGGGAGTGTTCAAACTATACTGACAGAATATAATCAAGCTTGGAAAAGAATCATAGCCAGAGGTTAGGGTATAAGGGAAGGGGATGCTTACAATGGATACTAAAAGGGTGGTCCCTGCTCAGGTGTGGGTCTTCTTGGGAAAGGGTCGTTGATACAACAGGGTCCATAGTTTGAATTTTGCTAGTCTGAGATTCCCTTTGTGGAAAGGAAACTAAAATAAGTTCTGGACTTTCTGCCACTGTATTGGAACAAGAAATAGTGGGAATATTAGAGAGAGTAGAAATTGTCAAGACTGACAGGGGAAGGGGCAACTGGGAGTGGCAGTTGGTCTTGTGACTAGCACTTCCTTCCTGGAATGGGTAGTGGGAGGGGCTTGTCCTTCCCAGTCTCTGGAAAAAGGTGCCTCAATTTTCTTCAGCCCAAAGAGACAGGCCCAACCAGCTCTGAAAGTCAGAACTTTTCTTGTTGCTTGCTGTCTACTGCTAAGATTTTGAAATTAAGAAAACTAGAACATGTAACATTTAAAATAGTGGAAGCCATAAACTGTTACAGATACTATAAGTATGGGTTAGGTATTTTTCATTGTTCAGCAAGGAGTTTACAACTTTATCTTACCCTAAGGCATGCTTAAGTATGGGCGAAGTAGAGTTCCCACATTCCTGATCAAGTACCTCCATTGTTTAAATGGGGAATGGTCTTAATCAAATCTTATGAAGTAGGATCTGAGAATTTTTGAGATTTACACACAGATATAGCATAGAGAGGAATAAGAGAAACCCTCCACCAGCCTGTGAGGCTTGGCCTCTGCTCCAAAGCTGAGAAATACTCCAACCTTATTTAGGGACATCCCTCTTCCCTTTTCCCTAATACCTCTCTAATCTGAACTGGTTATTAAAATTTATCTTATTTGAATATCACAGTCAGATAAGTGACTATCTTTTCTGGGGCATAGAGGGAGCTGAACCTCAGTTCAGTCATCCAATTACAAATATTCCTTATCGGACCCCTGCTGGGTGACCAAATTCTGGGGAAAGGCTTTTCCCTCAGGAGGGTCTATGTTTACCTGTTCTGGGGCAACTTTGGCAGCAATCCAGTGAGAAAACATTCCCTCAGGCTATCATAAGTGGCTCATTTCTCAGACACCCTATTTTGTTCAAAATTAGCCACTCAGGAAGGGCATCTCTCTCCTTTTGCCTCACCAGCAGTCATATTCCCTCTCTCCCTTCATTTCCTCCATTCCCTGCTACAAACCTTCAATATCCCCTGTTTTTTCAATCCCTCATCTTTCCCAATGAATATTA
Organism: Monodelphis domestica; assembly: GCF_027887165.1. Taxonomy (NCBI): domain Eukaryota; kingdom Metazoa; phylum Chordata; class Mammalia; order Didelphimorphia; family Didelphidae; genus Monodelphis; species Monodelphis domestica. The sequence continues at coordinate 133,928,666 of NC_077229.1, read as the reverse complement.
CACCTTTAGGGTGGATTTTCAAAGGAAAAGGTAACAAGTACAAACTTTAGGATCTCTAACTTACAATGTAGTACTGAAACTTGGGGTTCATCAGATATTATTAGGCTACAAGTTTGGGGTTTCTAGATTCCATGTTGAAAACATCATCAATAACAATAACTACATTGTATATAGTACTTTAAGGTTTGCCAAACATTTCATGTGTTTTCTCATTTGACACAATAAATATATGATACATGTAGTGCTGCCATTTTGCAGATGAAGGAAGTTATGTAATTTGTCCCTGGACACACAGCTTAGTGCCTGTGGTTCATTTGAACTCAGATCTTCATTATTTCAAGTCCAGGACTCTTGATCATTACTTGTAGCAGTCCACCCCTAGCTATGAGCAAGGGAAACAGTTGGTATGTACAGATTGTCTTAGAAGAGAGCATGCTCAGTATTGCACGTGGTTGGGAAAGCCTCTGACCCTTGACCCCAGCTTCCCCCAGGTTAGGTGGGAACACAGGTTTCTTTGTGCTCACCTGGTTGAGAGAAACCACACCTATACCTTGTCATTAACCAATGATAATCATCCCTATGTACTGTGTATATTTGCATATCAAAGAGATTAAATATGCCTCAGCCAGCTCCGCCTTGCTCTCTTCTGCTCTTCCTCCCTTCCAGCTCGCACTGATGCCTGTCCTTGCTGGAGCCTGCCCTTGGGCCAGGCTCCATCTCTAATCTTTCTCTATCATCTCTCCGACCTGTGTGGCATTAAATGGGATCTCTGGACTGGTAAAAACCTTCGGAATGGTCCTTTGATCAGAGCTTGGCTGTGGCTCATTGCTAATTAATAAAAACTCATTCCTGCCACCTCATATCTCTTATTCGACTCCGTCATCCCCCTCGTGGTATCTAAAACTTCTATCCTTTCTCTATCTTCCTACCTTAAAGCTTCTCTCTCCCCTCTGAGGAAGCTTTATTACTTCATCCAGTCTGAACCCAAACATGCACACCTAAACATGTTCCTTCCCTTTATTTATATAAATATACTTATGTACTAGAAAAGGCTTAGGGATTACTACTGTATATTTTGTGGTCAACCTTCTCTCCTCAAAGCTATTCTCTTTGTCTTTGGATGAAAGACTCAGAATCAACTACAAACCTTTCCATCATTTCCCTCCTAATATCCACTTCCCTACTAGTTGCTTAGCAATGGGCAAACATTACCTACTTGCCTTTGCCTGTATGCTTCTCCTAATCCACTACATAGGGTTGCCAGGAAGAAAAGAGTTCTGAAAAATTTTAAGTGTCATGTTAATAAAATGTGAACTATTGTTATTACAACTATTAGTCTTGGCATCATATTCTGTTCCCAGACAGGACTAATGGATATGCTAAGGGTTGGATTGGATTCTCTCCACTTGATACCCACCATTAATAGAATACTCACTTTCTACCACAAGAGCCCATTCCAGCCTTGGAATGGTTCTAATTTTTAAGAAATATCTTCCTTACAGATAGCTAAAATCTGCCTCTTTAAATTCTATCACTTACTGTGAAATCCTGTGGCTCTTATCCCTAAGCTCTTTCTGCTATACCACACTGCATATTGAAAGGGAACTTCAAATTAGAAATTTCTTATATGTCTTCTTTTGAATCAGAGTGGGGGAGGGAGCAATTTCATATGCACTGAAATTCAGAGGTTTCTGACTCTGCCTCTCCAATAAGATCAGCCTTGAATGAATATAAAGAACAGGAAGTGGGAAACCAAAGAAATGGAAAATAGCAACTTTTGTCTTTTCTTTCATGATCCATGATCCAATAATAGAAAATCTTGGGCGAAGAGTCTTCCATATAATTTAGGAAGGACATTAATCCCAGAATTAATACAAATTACTTTGTGGTATTTAAAATCTGGCTCTGGACTATCTTCCCAAGTTTATTATTAATTACTCCTGCTCATACACTCTGTCCTAAAGCCCATACACAACTTGATGCCTTTACACAGGTGAGTCCCCAGGCCTAGAATGCTCTTCCTTCTCATTTCTATCTCTTAGAACTCCTGTCTCCTTTTAAGGCTCAGCTCAGGTACCAGTTCCTTCAGGAGGCCTTTACTTATTCACCCATTCCAATTCTCCAAAATATCACATATTTATTTTTCATATTTATTAGATATATGTATAAATCAATATGTATTTATACTGAATATGTTGTATCTCCTGAATAGAATATAGGCTTCCTGAGGGTAAGTACTATCTTATCTTCCTCTTTTTATCCTGAAACTAGCACAGTGCCTGGAATTAAATAGGCACTTAATAAATATTTGCTGGCTGATTGGAGTTCTGAGGAAGAACTAGAAAAGCTTCCAGGACAAAATATCATTTTATTTGGTCTTTAAAGAATTTGAGACAAAGATGAGTGGTAGAATGTCCTAGGCTTAGGGAACAGAATAAACAAACAAATGGAGATAGATCTTTACACAGTGAATCTGGGACAAAAATTAGACTAACTGGATACATGAGAGTATCTACAAAAACGTTGAGAGATTCCTGAGGAGAAGATACTGGATGAAATACATGGAGAGGGGTAATATGAAGCAGCTAGGTGCCATGGTGACTAGAGTGCTGGTCTTGAAACCAGAAAAACCTAAGCTCAAATCCTTTTTCAGCTATTTATTAATTTTAGTTTCTTCATATGTAAAAAGAGGAATAACATTTTATCTCACAGCCTATTTGTATCAATAAAATGAGATGACATGTATAAACTAACATACAGACCTCAAAATGTTTTATAAATATTGACTAGCTATTATGAGATGAGCCTGAAGGATCCTATCCCTCTCCTACCTCTTAGGCTTCTCTCCCTGGATTTTTTTAAAACACTTATTCTGTCTTAGAATTGATACAAATATTCTGTTCCAAGACAGGAATGGTATCATCTAAATGACTGGATTTAAGTGACTGGTCCAGGGTCACACAGCTGGGAAGTTTCTGAGTCCAGATTTAAGCCCAGGTCTTACCAACTCCAGGCCAGATGCTTTATCCAGTGAGCCACTTATCTGCTCCTCGTCCTTGACTTCTAAAAATTACCAGATCTTTCTTTTAAGTCTCTCTCATCCCAAGAATGCTCCATATCTTTCACTCAAGACTCTCCTAGCATTTTTACAACTGCTATGACTTGTCTCTATAGAATCCTGGGGAGGCAGTTGGGCTTATGTTTCTATCCAGTTACAACTGTATGCTGCCAGATTGCATTCTTCTTACGAAAGAGACATTGCCATTTCCTTCCTAAAGGCATTTGCATCCATCTAGATGCATCTAGGATACAGAGCAGAAAGGAGTTCCAGTTCACATGGGGTATAGAGCAGATGAGCAGCAATAGCCAAACTCAAAGCAATCCTCCCAGGGTTCAGGATCTATCACTACTTTGAGAGGCAGCTGGAGGCAGTGGAATAAATAAGCACTGGATCTGGAGTAGGGGTAGGGAGGGAAGATTTAGGATTCTACTCTTTCCCTACTAACTGAGTATCCTGGGAAAAGTCATTTAACCTCTTCTAGCCTCATCTTTCTCATCTATAAAGTGGGCATAATAGTAATGTCTACTTCACAGGATTGTCTGTCATAAGAATCAAATGAAACAAAGCATGCACCCTTAATTTTTGATAGAACTGTCAACTAGGACTATTCATTTACTGTATGACCTGTATAGACTAGCTCTGTTTCCTTACTTGTAATAGGAGAGGGGTAAACTGGAAGATCTGATAGTCCCCTTTCAACTGTAACATTCTGTGATCTTCTGTTATCTCTATTTCTTTTAACTGAATGAACTTGGAGTCAATGCCATGGGTCATAAATCAAAGGACAGTAACTTCTCCCCTGAGACTACCTACTCGTTTTACTGCCAAGACTTGGAAATGCTCCTGGAATAAGAGTCTTACATTTCATCCTTATGTTTGTTGTGTTTGTTCAGACATTTCAGTCATGTCAACTCTGTGTCCCCATTTGGGGTTTTCTAGACAAAAATAATGGAGTGGTTCGCCATTTCCTTCTCCAGCTAATTTTATTAAAGAGGAAACTGAGGCAAACAGGATGAAATAAGTGTACAAGGTTGGATTTGAACTCATGAAAAGGAGTCTTCCTGACTCCAGGCCTGGCACTCTATTCACTGTACCACCTACTGCCCTTGTGGTTAGCACTCCTATATTTGTGGAGGGAGCCAGAGAATACAAAGACAATGGAAATAGTCTAGTTCAAAACTGAGCAACTACCATGTAGCTAGAATTGTACTAAGACTTGTAAAGGAATGTAGGCATGTACATGTTAGAGTTATTATGGTTTATTCAAGATAAGGACCAAATCTATGATCCCTGGATGATGAAACTCCTTCTACCAATACAGGTCAGCATTATAGTCTTAGGGATGACTGCAAATCTATAGCCCATATGAGGCCATTGAGGCCATATCTCCAAAGACATATAAGGAAGAGTAGAGCAAAGCTACAAACAGGGATAATGCCAGAGCCCAATGGGGTATAGGACATAGATGGAGGAGAAGATTCACCATGGTCTTGAGAGTGAAAGATGCCAAAACTTGACATATCATGATACCAAACTGTGGCTAGTCAGAGCTTGACACATTTCATGAATGACTGCTGATTATAATAGTTAAAAGGATTATAGGGATTGAAAAGGTATGGGGGATGAGGAAGGTTTCGGAGGAGATGAAGGGATAGTGGGAATATGGCTGCTGATGAGGTAAAAGGAGAGAGATACCCCCCTGCTGAGAGGTTGTCTGTGAAAAATGGGGTTTCCCAAGAAATAGGTCAACTATGATAGCCTGAAGGAATATCTTCTCTATTGATTGATGTTGAAGATACCCTAGAGCAGGTAAGCATGGACCCCCCTGAGGGACAAGAATTCCCCCGACAAAGGTCACCCAGCATGGGTTCAATAAGGATCATTTATGGTTGAATGACTGACCTTGGGTTCAGCTCCCTCTATGTCCCCCTGAAATGGCAGTCCTCTTATCTGACTGCAGTTTATTTAACTCAAGATGAATTTAATAACAAGTTTGGATTGGGAAGATATCAGGAAAAAGGGAATCAGGATTTCCCTAGATTGGGTTTGAGTCTCTCTCAGCTTTTGAGCTGAGGCCAAGCCTCATAGGCTGGTAGAGGGTTTCTTTATTCCTGTCTATGTTAATCTATGCTAGTTTTCTTAAGTTCAAAGTCTTTAGCAATAGGCAGCAAGAGGGAGAAAAGATTCTGACCTTCAGAGCTAGTGGGGTCTGTCTCTTCAGGTTGACTCCCCTAAAGACCGGCCTTGTTGTTCAAACTGCTACCCTTAAATCCTTTTGTTCGATGACACAATCACAGGCATCCAGGTAGAGTACACAGTTGGGAAAATCCAGGAATAGAGGTACTTCTATGCAGAGATAGGGAGAGAGAGCTCCTTCCAATCTTAGGGCCAGGAAAGAAAGCCCTTCAGGAGCAACTGTCACTCTCTCCAAGTCACCCTTCACCCCACCAACTGTCATTGCTGTCCGTCAATTTCACTCTAACATTCCAACTGCTGTTTGCTCTACCTCAGTGGCAGAAAGTCCACTTGATTCAGTTACCCTTTCCACAATCATCACCTTTTTTTTTTGTTGTGTCCTTGCCAAGGTCACATATTTATTATACTTACCAAGCTACTAAATCTAATTTCCAAATATTCCCCCCAAAATAATAAACTTCCCTCAATTACTCTATCACTATTCTATGCTAACTTCATCTACTCTAAGGAATTCTATGCAGGAAAGTTTGGGTAATGGTAGTTTTAGGGTTTTATAATAAATTCAGTACAATAAATGTTTGAACAAAACCATTACAAAGAAATTTGAATCTTAGTGCTAATACTACTTACTCTTGCTAAGTTAAACTAATACAAACATTTTCCTATTTTTGTCTATAATTATTTGCAAACTATTTTATCTATATATTTTCATTAAACACAATTTCAGCATCAGCTTTACAATAAACAATTAAAACTTTAATATCTGCAAATGCAGCTTAAATCTATTCCTTAGTATAACTATCTATACTATGCTTAACTTAACTTACTCCTAATCTATTCCCTATTTATTATAACTATTTTCTAAGTCCTGAGTATAATCTATAACCTAATCTTATGTACAACATATATACATGCTATGCTGCATATTTACATTCATGAATGCATGTTGATTGACCATTCCTTTTATGTGCTAAATGAAATAACTTATTACTTGTTTCTTCAAAGCCCCTTTATGTTTTATAAATAGCATATTGGATAGGGAACTGGCCTTGGAACCAGAAAAACCTGGGTTCAGATCCTGCCTCTGACATGCACTAACTGAACTCTTGATTTTCAAGATAATGTTGATTGAGTGATTAATCAGGAGACTTGACCTCCACTCATTTGACTATTTCTCATTTGTGGATAGAGATAGAATAAAACATAGACCCTTCTGGGAAGTCTCTGAGTAGTCCACTGTCCATCAAAATGTGGCCTATAGACAAAAGCAATGCTCCTTACCCCTTTCTAACCATCTTGTGCTATAGAACTTTGGACCAGAAAGCCAATTACAACTTGGAGTTGGTCATCATCTCACCTAAAGAAAAGGGGCAGAATTTGTGGAATAAAGCCATCAAAAACAGTGTTCTCACCCCTATGGAGAAGCTGAGTGAAGAAAAAAGAAAAGAGAAATGGACTAGACATCTTATCATCTTATATTCTAGTTGCAATGACCATGGACAATTTCCTCTCCAGAACTGGATGTGAAATGAGAAAACCTAGGTCTTCTCACTGATCTTACTCCTTTTTATCTTTACGACAGGATCTCAGTTTTCCATGATCTCAAAGATATTTGCAGCTTTAAGTCTATAACCATCTGATCCCTAGATTTACTAATGTAGACAATAACATCATCACTACCAGGGTCATTAAGATATTAGACTACAAACTCCTTGAAAGCAAGGAACGTTTTTGTTTTCTCTTTGAATCCCAAGTATTTACAATTAATTGGTTGATCCTCATCTGTAAAATGAACTAGAAAAGGAAAAAGCTAACCATTTCAGTATCTTTGCCAAGAAAATTCCAATTGGAGATATGAAGAGTCAGCTATAACTGACTTACCTAGCATTTTAAGTGTTTTCAAAGAACTTTATATGTATTATCTCAAGCATTTAGTAAATGCCTACTATGTGTCAGTCACTTGCTAAGTGCTAGGTTATACAAAGACAAAATAAGTCCTTGGACTCCAGAAGCTTACATTCCAACAGAAGACACAATGTGTACCTACATAGGTGTATATACAAGATACATTCAAAGCAGATTTGAGTCAACCTTGGATAGGAAGGCACTAACACCTAGGGATAAAAGGTAGGGAAGTAGAATAGGAAAGGCTCTATGCAGAAAATAATATTCTAAGTGACTCTTGAAAGAAATCAGGAACTCTAAGAGATTGGAGATTCTATACATAGAGGCAGCCAATGCAAAGTATGGAGAACAACAAGTAGGCTAGTATGGCTGGGCTATAAAATGTGTAGAGAAGAATATTGGATAAAAAGACTGGGGAGTAGGTATTAACTTGCTTTTAGTCTTGATATTCTGTCTCAACTTTTCCAATTTTCTACTTGTTGATCTTTTACCCTTCCTCTAAGGTCTACTTCAAATTCCACCTCCACTTTAATACATAGAGAACAGAGTGGGTTCCTTTCAACTCAATATTCTTCTCAATTTTTATATTCCAGGCAAAGTCCCCCTAGCTACCTCAGATGAAGTCACCCCTCCATTTCTGAACTACCACATACCCTTATTTTTACCTCTTTATTGAAATATACATCCTAAGTAAAAAATATAAGTATGAGTCATTATTATTGATTCATGTATCCTCTCCCCCTACTACTAAGCTCTATGTCTTGCATATAGCAAATTCTCAATCAACGTTTGTGGAATCAAGATTTAAATGGATTTTTAAATGCCATATTCTATAGAATGGGAAGCAAAGTAATGCAAAGGATAGAGTGCTGACTCTGGAACCAGGAAGTCCTAAGTCAACTCTAACCTCAGAGATTGTGTGACTATGGGCAAGTCATTTAACTGTTTGCCTCAGTTTCTTCATTTGTAAAATGATCTGAAGAAAGAAAAGCAAATCACTTCTATATCCTTGCCAAGAAAACCCCAAATGGGGTCACAAAAAATCAGACATGACTGAAAAACAACCTAAAGACAACAATTCCATAGAAATGGGATAAAATTCCTCCAAAAGATTAAAGCTCTTTCAAATGACAGTCTATATTCAGGCAGACTAATCCTTTGGCTTAGAATAGGATGATAAGGGAATTGATTGAATATAGCTATTGATCAGAAAGGCAGGGGACCTTCTCAGATTTAAAAAATGGAAAGACTTAAAAACTAGCTGTCAAAGGGTTAGAAACTGGGAAAATAGAATCACAAAACAGAAAGGATCTTTTAAATGATATAATTTCACCCCTGTAACAGTAAAAATTAGTTTCTCTGCCAAAAGTATTGTATTTTTATGAAGTTTATTAAAGATTAAGAAATAAAGAAAATACAAAATAAGAAAAGCACATGTCTAGGAGGGCTGAAAAGCCCATTCACAGCCACTCTACATCTTGAGAGACACATGTGCTTAGAAGCAGAAGCAGGGAGAGTGGCGAAGTATCCGGAGAGTCAGTTTTAATACAAATTGTGTTCTCGCACTCAGGTGAGGACTCAGGGTGATATTATAGGGAATTCTGGGAACTACAAAGGACTTCTGGGAATTTAAGTCTGGGGTTCAAATCTCCATTTTACACCCCTATATTTTAGATTGGAGAAAACTGAGATATAGAACTGTGAAATTAATTGCCCGGGATCTTCCATATACTTAGCAACATACCCTGGTCTGAAATCTAAGTCTTCAAAAATATTCGAGGTTTCATGAAGACCAGAAGCATAATGTGCTATCCATGTTTTCTTTCTCTGTATAAAAACAGATAAATCCTGTCAAATTCCCAATACCAATAAAGAGTTTAAGCTGAGTTTTAAAAGTGAGTTTTAGCCATGCATAAAAGAGCAGTCGAAAAAGAAAACAGATGAAGATTAGACAGTAAGGTAAATATTATAACTAAGAGTTTTAAAAAAGTTAGTCTAAATGATATACCTCATTTAAGTATGGTGTTGATGCTAATAGTATCAATTTTTTGCTATATACTTAATTAAAGGATTTTTATTTAAAAAATCATAATTTACTGGAAATGTGACTTTGATTTAGCTCACTGTACCTATTGGAAATTGGTTAGTACAACTAAAAGTTTATAATCAGATTTCATCTGGCAACTAATGCTACTATAACTGAATTACAGACATTTTTTGATACTTACATAGATACCTGGAATTTTATAGTGTGGGCAGTCTCTCTAATGATAGAGATTGTAGACCATCTATGTCCTCATATCTTATATGACTTGTCCAAGATCTCTCAAACCCAAAAGTCCACACTTCATGCTGAGAGGCTTCCTCTAAAACTCTTGATATTACACACATGTGCCTGGCTCACCTTTTTTTCCATTCATCTATTTCTTTGATGACATACTTAGTCACTTGCTCAATTCCATGCCAGTAATGCACTTCCACCTATTCAAACCCATTGTATATGTGCTCATATTAGTCTTCAGGTGACACCCATTTTTGTGGTTTTTAAATGAATGAATGAATGAATGAATGAGAAAGTATTAATTAAACATAGTAGTAAACACTAAGGATACAAAAAAAAAAAGCAAGTTCCTGCTCTCAAGGAATTTATATTCTATTAGGAACAAAACATAAAAAGAGAGTTAGAAAGGATAAAGGAGTCTCCACATGTCTGAGTGATTTGGAAATGTCTGGAAAGTATATGGAGGCCTGTTTCCTGGCAAAATAATACAGAAAGTCTATGTCTCAGAATTCAAGAGTCCAAGGGATAGAGTTCAGATTTCTGTGGAAAGGAGGATTTATTTTGCCCTTACTAGGTTTGATAATTTCTGACTCTTTTTTTTGTAAAAAACAAATCTGATGATATTAAAGAATCTTTAGCCCTCTTGAAGAAGAAACATTGGTTGGTTGGTTGGTTGTTAAATGCAAGTACTAATGCTGTTTCTTGTCTTGTGTGTAAATTGGATTTGTGAGAGGGAGCTACACAAAGTCATTGATCTTTTTCTTCCAGGGTCATCAAAGTCTTGGGGCAAGACAAAAGTAAAGATGATCGGTGATGGCCTGAGATACATCTTCAGTTTAATGTCCAAGCTGTAAGCCCTCCACAATCCTGGCTTCTGCCAACTTTATGACCATTGGAACAAATTGTTCCTAGCCACCCCTTCCAATGGAGTAAGTCTTCACATGTCTGGAGTGGACATCCCTCTAATTCACTGATTGGTTGGAGGCCTATTGGTTACCCTAAACCTGGCTTAGCCCACCTACCAAGACAGTTTATTGGGGTATAGCCACTATATATACACTACAACTTCTTGGATCCTCAGGTGAGAACTGGGTGGCAGGTAGACACCAAAAGAGAGAAGCAGCCCTAAAAAAGGGCTCAATAAGCCCTTGCACCAAAGGGGCTAATCTTTCCTTAACCACAGGTAGAAATATAGTCAGACTCTGAAGATCCCACCCATCAATAGGAATCAGTCAGTCAGCAAGCATTTATTAAAACCTTACAAAGTGCCAGACACTGTACTACACACTGGACATAAAAGAGAAGGGGAAAAAAAAGTAGTTTCTGTCCAAGAAGTTCTTATATTCTAAATTCAAATAATTATGTATATATATGGAGGATAAGTGGGAGGTATTCCTTGGGTTAGTGGGACTACGGATTAGAATCCTCAGAATTTATATAGCCTACATGTAAAATAGGGTGGATAATATTTTCAGCATCTAAACTACAAGGTTATCGTGAGGATAGAATAAGACAGGAATTTTAAAGGGCTTTACAAACCTTGAAGCCCTGTATAAGTGTCAATGACTATTAGTGGGAAATGATCCCTTGCCAGGCTACCATGAGATTAGGATGGAGCCAGAAACCCTTTCTTATCTTTCAAAAGAGAAGCACAAGTGGAAATGGAGTCGAGCCTTCAAAAGATGCCCTGTGCCATTCACCATGTGATTATAAATCTGAAAAGGCTAAGGGGAGAGCAAGATAAAATGCCCTTTGGACACCAATATTATACTAGAACAAAAGCATCCTGGGAGTATTTTGTTTTTGCAGCAAGTGTGTTCTGTCAGCAGTAATCATATTGTTTCAAATTAATGGGAAGCTGTGAATGAAATGTTCTTGCTTTAGGGGGAGCCAGTTTCCAACCATTGTCCTCCATCTCTGGGGTGGGGGTGGGGGTCCTCTCTTTATCCATGGAGTAGACTGGTTTCACTACCCTCCCTCTAATGTCACTATAGCTTTCTCACATAAACACTATGTCAATCAACCCAGCGGCTCTCCATGCTGGCTAGCTGTCCCCTTCAGATGTCAGCCGAACTGAGTCTATGAATTGAAAGGATTTCAGGAATAGGGACAGGCAGGTGGTAAGGAATAGAATTGCTTTGACTGACATTTTCCTTTGGTGACAAAGTTATTGAATAATCATAATAGAATTATTACAATCATAGACCTTATGTCCCAAAGAAGGGGGGGAAAGAGTTAATATTCCTAGGAAAAGGAGAATGATCCAGAATTTATCTGCCAGCAAAGTGATTAATAATTGAATCCCTTTAAAATGGTATTTGTTTTCCAGTTGCCAGGATCCTACTTGGAGAGAATAATTAATATTCAGAACCACATGGGCTTTTGAAAATCCCAGGAAAGAATGGCAAAAATCAGCTAAGTCATGAAAGAGATGAATGGCCAAATGAATTTCATGCTACCTTTGACCATCCCATTGGTAGGTCAACTGGCCTCTCTGTAGGATCTAAGGGAAGATGACGTTCCTTTCTTTCCTTCTCTTCCAGTATGAAATTCTACTTCTACATCTCTCAAGCTTATCACCTTCTGTACATTCATATAACAGCCACCACCTATTTCACCTGTTTAAAAAAACCTTTTCTTCTGTCTTAGAACTGATGAAGTGTCATAGTGGTTCCAAGGCAGAAGGGTAAAGGGGCTAGACAATTGGAGTTAAGTTACTTATCCAGGGTCACACAGCTAGGAGTGTCTGATGCCAGATTTGAAGCCATGACCTCCCATCTCCATGTCTGATTCTCTATTCATTGAGTCACTTAGCTGCCCCCTTTGCATGATGACAAAAGCATCCTAATTGAACTCTCCAGCTCAAGTCTTTTCTCTACTCCAAATCATCTTCCAAACTGCAGCCAATGTGAAATTCTTAAAGCAGGGGTCTAATTGTGTTATTCCCCCTTTCAAGAAGTCCCAGGGGCTCCCTATTGCCTTTAATTTAAACTAAAAACACCTCCAGTTAGCTTTTAAAGCACTTCAGAATTTGGTTTCAATCTGCCTTTACAAGATTTCATATTATTCATTTTCATGAACACAAACCATCCAATCAAACTGGCTTCCTTCTATTCCTCACATACAATGTTCCATCTCATTTCTTGATATGTTTGTTCATGTGTCCCCCACCCCAAGTCTATGATGCACTTTTCTCATTTCAGTCCTCTAGAACCTCTAGTCCCTTCCAGAGCTCAACCCAACCACCACCTCCTATTTGATGCTTTTCCTGATCCCCACCTATTCTCAGCCCCTGGAGTCTGTTTCCCTCAAATTCTTCCATCTGTTTTGTATACATTCATTTATACTTATATGTTTATGTGTTCCTTCTGATAGAATATCTATTCCTTGAGGGTAAGGACTTTCTTTTTTCCCCATTGTATCAACAGTATCTTCCACATTATCTGGTACATAGTAGATATTTAATAATTGCTTGTTGATTGACCAAATTATCATTGATTCAGAGATAGAAAGGACCTTAGACATGATCCAGTTCAAGCCATTCACTTTACAGATAAGGAAACTGAGACCCATGGAAGTTAAGTGAGCTGCCCAAGGTTACACCAGGATGAGATGGCAGGGCTGAGATTTGGAAGCAAGGGATCTGGGTTTGAATTTGGCCTCAGACATTTACTAGTTGTGTGACCCTTGGAAAGTCACTTCACCCTGTTTGCCTCAGTTTCCTCATCTGAAATATAAAATAAAATTAGTAAAATGAGCTAGAGAAGAAAATGACAAACCACTCCAAAATCTTTGCCAGGAAAATTCCAAATGGGGTCACAAAGAGTCAGGAATGGGAGCAAGAAGGTGACTCAGAGGATTGAGATTCAGGCCTAGAGATGGAAGGTCCTGGGTTTAAATACTTCTCAGATATTTCCTACCTATGTGACCCTGGGCAACCCTTAACCCTTGTTGCCTAACCCTTACCTTTCTTCTGCCTTAGAACCTATGCTTAGTATTGATTCTAAGACAAATTGTAAGGGTTTAAAAAAAAAAGTCAGACACAACTCAACAATAATAGAAATTATGGGTAAATAAAGCTTTTCATTCATGTATTTTCTAACTCTTCTTCCTTGCTACTGATAAAGGCACATACTACATTAGGTTAATTGGGGCCTTACTTTCTGCCAGATAGATGATGCCCTGATGTCAGAAATATAATGAGCTGAACCACTGGCTACTTGCATTCATTCTGTTGCTTCAATTCCTGACAACAAGCTAAATCTCATGCAAGAAATTAATTTCATCGTCATATATTTTAATTATTCTTTCTGCTCGATTAATTGTGTCCAATACACCCATCTTCATCAAGGGAAAAAAATCCTGGAGGAAAAACCAGTTCTAGCCAAAGTATATTTTATTCTCAATTGAGACACAGGCGACAAATGGGTTTACCAGAAGGTATTTACGTTGCCCCATTGTACAGACTTGAAATGCTCATTAGAGGTGGGTAAGAGTCCATGAAGAATTGAAAATACAAACAACTCCACTTTTCAGAGACTTTTCCTCATTTGAGGTTGCATGCATGGAGATGAATTTTAAGCACAAATTGTTGCTTGTAGTCTCCAGCAAAATTGGAATCTTGACTGAAAGGAATGAGAGTAGTTAATATAATTTGAAGACTCCTTGCATGTAAATGAATACACGTGTGCTTTCTGCAAACCTCCCTGATATATTCAAAGGCCAGAGAGAGAACTAAATAGTGTCCTTCCCTGCATGGCTCAAAAAGGCTCTGTGGAAGGCTAAGATCTAGTTCTCCTCAAAGCCACTTGACATAAATAAGTAGACACCAATAATCATATGGGCACAGGAATCTCCTTTGCAAAGATTTGGGTAATTGGACAGCCATTTCAACTACTATGATGGCATAATAAAACAAAGGGTTTGTTGAACAACTGCTTGGTCGTAGGTCACAGAAAATATTTCGAAAGCCTCAAGGGAAAGCAAACCTGAAGCTTGAATAGCATGAAGCATCACTGGGAAGGATAAAAGGGCATAAGATTTAGAGTCAGTTGGTCAGTTAATAAATATTATTAAGCACCTACTACCTGTAAAGCACTCTCCCAGGGATACAAAGAGAGATAAAAGACAGTTCTTGCCCTCAAGGAGCTTACAGTCTATTGGAGGAGAGAACAAGCAGACAAATATTTATAAACAACTATATATAGTTGTTGTTGTTATTTTTATTTTGTTCAGGTCAGGGGAAAGGGAAGAAGCATTTTATAATTAATCTCTTTACTATATCATCTCAATAAATGCATTTCCCTTGAATTAATTATGTCTCCTGGCTAACTATTAAACTTAAGCACTCTATTTGGAGTTTGTGAGCTATAATTTTAGGGGAAGAAAAACTAAATAGTACGTTGAACACAAGGTAATAATAATTAATATTTATATAGTAATTTAAAATTGGCAAAGTACTTTACATTTATTATAGCATCTAAGCCTCCTCATAAACTTATGATGCTATTATCCCCATTTCACAAATAAGGAAACTGAATAAGAAGTAAGTGACTTGCCCAGGAACACAATGCTATTAGGTATCCGAGACAAGATTTGAACCAAGTTCCTCCTGACTACAAGTTCTGAGCTTCATCCATGATCTACCACATTGACTTTTCCTAGAGGGACTCATCATTCAAAAATGTAAATGTTAGGTTAAGAAGGTGTGTAGATTAAAATTAACTCTCCCCTGATTGTGAAGATTAAAATTGTAAGCCATGCCTATTTTTAGAACACTCTACTTAAAGTTGAGTGGGAAGATCTACCCATCTTTAGATCTAATCACCAAAAGTGTAAACATCCCACTTAATTTTTAAGTGGGATGTCTGTGACCCACGTGTGCAATAGTGGGTGATGAATCAGAATTGACTGACTGCCTCCTGGGCAGTCCTAAACAAGGTTTTAAACTATGATTTGTGCATGTAAAAAGTGGAGGAAGACACAGGAAGTGATGCAAAAGAAACGTCTTAAAAAAGAGTGGTCACTTCCTATGAGAGAGACTTCTTCATTCTTTGGAGTGGAGGCTGAAGGAGAAATCTGCTGCCTGGACCTGAGACCCTGTTCCTGATGAGCCTGTTGGACTGACACATGGTGAGTGAAAAAGCTGACTCCTTTCCTAGATATTTCCTGAAGAACCTAGCCTCAGGAGACACTAGACTCTTGAGAAAATTTTTCACTAGGTCCTTGGCTTTGCCAAGGCCAACTAAGAACCAACTCTCCCTGCCTGGGTTGGGCTAGTGGCCAGAAGTAAATTACTTAGTGCTTAGGCTAGATATCTTGCCCTATCCTCTCTCTGATTTTTCTTACTTCACTCTTTCTACATTTTATAAATAAATTATAAATAAATCTCTTTGGAATTAATATAAATTCCTGGCAACCACATTCCTAAATAATCCAGTCCAACCCTTTTAAAATTAACCCCTTTCCCCGCCTTATGAAGGTCACAGAGAGGCAAACTAGTGGCTCAGTGGATAGAAAGCCAGGTCTGAAGGTGGGAGGTTCTGGGTTCAAATCTGACCTCAAACACTTCCTAACTGAGTGACCCTAGGCAAATCACTTAATCCTGTTTGCCGAGACCTTAATATTCTTCTGTCTCACAACTGGTACTTTGTATCAATTTTAAGACAGAAGATAAGATTTTTTAAAAAAACATTTAGCCACAGGGAGTTATTACAGCACAGGGAATTTATCCTTCCAATACTGTGGTTCCAAATATATTTTCCAGGACTTGATGGAGAGATTCTCCAATTGGTACTCTCATCTTTGGATGGCCTAGTCTTTTCTCTACCTCTTTTGAATTTTGGGATCAGGAAGTCTTCTGACTATTTCCTCACTGCTGTTATCCTCCCTCTTAACATTTCCTTTTCCCATCTCCTCTTGTTTTCTTATTAAGTTTGATTCATTAATCTGTTTGGTTGTGTGTTTCTTTCAGATTAGAGTGAGGTTCATGTTATGCTTGCTATCTGCTTCCATTTTTACACTTCGAATGCACTCAAATTAGCATTCACCTTAGTAAACTCCACCTCATTCTTCACTTTTTGCTCTACTGTGTGTGTACATATATATATATACATATATATATCATATATATATATTCCTTTTAGCTTATGTTTTCTTTCTACATTTCAAAACCTTAGAAGAAAACCAACCCATCCTAAGAAATCTTACTTTGTTAATTCTCTCATTATTCAATTAAGATCAAAAAGGGGCAAATGTTTCTTCTCCTCATTAAAGTGTTAGCATTATATCATAACTTAGCTCCTTATTATTTAAATAAATGTAACTTTCTCTTGCTTCTTCTGTTTGAATTTCAAAGTTTCTCCTCAGCTGTGGTCTTTATATCAGAAGTTCTTGAAAATCTTCTGTTCCATTAGAGAACCACTTTTTCCCCTGTATGATAATTTTTAGTTGCAAGTCATTTTTCCTCTTAGAATATTCTGTTGTAAAATCTCTTTTCACTTATAGTAGAAGTTAGTATTTGAATTTCTTCATTCAAATGCTTACAGCAATTTTTATTTGTCCCGAGGACTCCTGTATTTTGGCTACATTGCCATCAAACAAAGAATCTTGTAGTCCATGTATTTCTCCAGCCCATCTACAGTCAATTTGGAAAGTTATTCTTATTTTGTACTGTCTTTGTCAAAAGCCCTCTTATTGTCTTCGAACTTCTGTTTCATCTATTTTACAATTTTGGTGGAAGAATTCACTTACTATAGTTTTTCATTAGTTTCATCATCATTATTTTGTCTGGTGAAAGCATTTATTTATATAACTTGCAGTTATATAATGCTATCTGGCTTGCAAAGTGTTTCACAAGTATTTCATTTGATCCTTGCAACAACCGTTTGAGATAGATATTATTATCTTTATTTAACAGATGAAGAACTAAGGCTGGCAAAGGTTAAGTGACTTTACTAGGGACACATAGCTAAGTGTCTGAGGTTATATTGGAACTCATTTCTATCTGACTCTAGGTCTAGTTCTCTATCCAATATGTCACCCTGATGACTATTTTAGAGATTTTCTGATGTAGTTATATAGAATCTGAGCTGCCTGCCTCCCAATGAGGCAATTCTTTGAATTGGAAGTCAGCATTTCTAATTTAGATTCAGACCGTGTGGAATTTCAAACTGAATTCTAGCATTTATTATCTGAATGAACTTGGATAAGTTTCTTAACCCATCTGAGCTCAAGTTTCTTTTTTCTATAATCTGGAGTAATTAGACAAAGAAACCTCTAAGATCCCTTTTAGCTCTATTTCTATAATCTTTTTGCATCCCCAATACTTAGCACAGTGTATAAGGTGTTCAAGAAAGACAAGTACCTCTGGTGAGAAGATTTGCTGAGCCCCTTTCAAGGCTTCTCCTTCACCTTTGGTGTCCACCTCTCACCTAACTCTCACCTGTGTCTCCAAAAAGTTATAGCATGCACAACAGCCACATCCCAGTAAAACCGTTTTGGCAGATGGCTAAACTAGGTTGAGGATAACTGACAGGCCTAAAAACTTGTCAGTAAATTAAAGAGATGTATATCCTAAGCATGTGAAAACTTTCCACAACAGAATAGGAGGATGAGAACAATTTGTTCCATTAGCCATGAATATAGCTGAAGCAGGTGTTGTGGAGTGCTTAGAGCTTAGTCAGACATGGAAGATGCCAAGGTCATCCACTGCATCCCCTGCCTTCAATAGTCACCTTGAATTCTGTCTTGTCTCTGGAAGAGTGAGGCTGATGACTTTATGCAACTCTGCCCCACTCGAATCCATTTCATAAGCAAGTCAAGACATCACCCTGTGAAGTCATTGAATGAAGGATGAACACCACCAGTTGTCCTGTGCTGGAGATAGTTTATATGCAACTCAAACTGGCATAGGTTCAGCAATTTTCTGAGATCCAGATTTCTCTAGGTCTACCTGTGTCTTTTCTATATCCTCTTTAATGATTCCTTAGGTCTATAAACTTTAAGAGTATTGCCATCTATAATAGTGCTCCACCTACAAAATGAACAACCTTATTGCATAGAGCAGAAAAGTTATCAATCTTTCTTCTATCTTCAATTTACTGACTAAATAAATGTTCTATTTAAAATGATTTCTATTCCTCTGACTTAAATTTCATCCCTTTTCCTTTTGAGCTACTAAATTCCTATCCATCCTTTAAAGCCTAAATAAAATGGCATTTCAGTCAAGAAGCCTTTCCTAATGCTATCCCTGGAAGTAATGACTTTCCTCACATAGCATTTTTGGGTGTCTCTTTAATGTACTTGGCACATAATGTTATATATTATAGCTAACTGTGTTAGTGTCTTATCCAACAATCAGGCTGTAAGTTCCATGAAGAAAGGAGTAGTATCTTTTGGAATTTTCTATATCTACCAGTTTCCGGGACAATCTTCTGAAAAGAATTTATATCTAAAAACTTTTGATGCATTTTCATTCACTTTGTTGGATTTATGCCTTGTCTATTTTCCTATTAAAAATCAAAAAGAATTATGATAAATATATACTCATCAACCTACCATAGAAGTCCTTTCAGTCTTTTTATTTGAGATACACAATTTTGTGAGTGCCCCTGAGTTCCATACTGAGTTGTTTTTAAACTAATTTCTCCCTATCTGACTGACTATAGCATCTCACCAATATATCCCTTTCTTTCCTCTAATATTGCCTGGATTATTGCAGTATCCTGCTTTTTGGTTTTTCTGCCTCAAATCTCTCCCCACTTCAACCTTCAAAGAGAGATAACTTAAGAACCACTGGACACTTCCTAGCTGTATGAATATGGGGAGGTCATTTTGCCCTGATTGCCTAACTCTTGCCACTCTTTTGTATAAGAACTGAGTCTAAGATAGAAGGTAAGGACTTAAAGAAAAAAAAAAGAATTCTTGGGCTACCTGAAAGCCAAGAAAGAAAGAAAAAGGAGAGGAGGAGGGCTAGACAGCATATTTCAATAACTTATTAAGGAAAATTGTCCTGATATCTAAAATCCAGAGAATAAAGTAGAAATCAAATGAAATTACCAATCATCTCCTGAAAAAAAGATATGAAAATACTGGCAGCTCGAGTCTCAGTGGATAGAGGGCTATCTCTGGAGATGAGAGGTCTTAGATTCAAATCTGGCCTCAGAAACTTCTTAACTATGTGACCCTGGGCAAGTCATTGAACTCCAATGTCCAGCTCTTACCACTCTTCTGTCTTGGAACATTAGTGTCTATACCAAGGTAAAGTGTTTTTTCTTTTTTTAATTTTGTTTTGTTTTTTAAAGAGAGATCCCAAAATGAAAACTCCTTAGTATATTAAAGTCAAATTCTAGAGCTCCTTAGTAAAGAAGAAAATATTGCAAGTATCTAGAAAGAAACAATTCAAATACTGTGGTGCTACAGTCAGGCTCACACAAGATTCAGTAGGTTCCAAGTTAAAATGCCAGAGGGGTTGGAATATTACATTATAGAAGTCAAAGGATCTTGGATTACAACCAAGAATAATCCATCCATCAAAACTATATATAATCCTTCAGGGGGGAAATAGATAGAGATTGAAACAGAGGATTTTCAAGCATTCCTGATGAAAAGACCAGAGCAGAATAGAAAATTTGACACCCAGACATAAGACTAAAGAAACGTATGAAAAATGTTAAACATGAAAGAAAAACCATAAGGGACTCAATATGTTTAAAATGTTTACAAGCTTATATGGGAAGATAATACTTGTAACACCTAACTAGGGCAGTTAGAAGGAGTCTACCTGGGAAAAAGCCATGAGTGTGAGTCAAATTTCTTAAGATAATTTTAGAAAATGAAAGAATAAAAAAAAGGGATGCATTGAGAGAAGAGGGAAGGGAAGTAAAATGGGATTTTTTTTTAATTTAAAAAAGGCATGCAAGGAAAATCTTTTACAGTAGATAAGGCAATGCTTGAACATCAGTCTCATCAGAATTAGGGTTCAAAGAGGGAAGAACACACAAACATACTCAATTTAGTATAGAAATTTATCTGACATAATAGGGAAATAGAAGGAAAGGGAATAAAATACATAGGAGGAAATGTTGAAGTAGATAAAGGATTAGGGAGACAGTAGTCAGAAGCAACATGGACTTTTGAGGAGGGATAGTATAAAAAGCGAGTAAGATAAATATTAGAAAATAGGTTGAAGAGAAATACACAGTAAGAAATCATAATTATGAGTGTGAATGAGATGAGTTTACCTAAAAAACAAATAGAAAAATGGATTAGAAACTAGAATCTAATAGCAGGCTGTTTACAAGAGATTCACTTGAATCAGAAAGAAACACTCATTTAAAATAAATGTCTTGGGGAAAAAAACTATTATGTTTCAGCTAAAGTAAAAAAGGCAAGGATAGCAATCATGATTTTAGACAATGCAAAAGCAGACCTAATTAAAAGAGATAATCAGAGATACTACATTTTGCTAAGAAACAATGAAGTAATTTTTTAAAGAGTAGAGCAAAGGTCTCATTTTTCAAATATATAGGGAACCGAGTCAAATTTATAAAAATAAGAACCATTCTTCAGTTGATAAATGGTCAAAGTATATGAACAGACAGTTTTCAGAATAAGAAATCAAAGCTATATATTGTTTAGTCATTTCAGTCCTACCCAATTCTTTAGGACCCTATTTGGGTTTTCTTGGAAATATACTAGAGTGGTTTGACATTTCCTTCTGCAGTTCACTTTACAGATGAAGAAACTGAGGCAAACGGGGTTAATTAACTTGTTCAGTGTCTCACAACTAGTAGTGCCTGAGGGCAGATTTGAATTCAAGAAAGTGAGTCTTACCCCAGGCTTGTCACCCTATGCACTGAGCCACCTAGCTACCTTCTATTGTCATATGGGGAAAAGTGCTCTAAATATTTATTAGAGAAATTGAAAATTAAAACAACTTTAGGGTAGCACCTCACTCCTTTCAGAAATTACAAATATTGGAGGGGTTGAGGGAAAGTGGGTGCACTAATGATCTTATGGTGCAATTAAAAATTAATCCAATTGGTCTGGATAAAAATTTTTAATTATATCCAAAGAGCTAAAAAATTGTGCATACCCTTTGACCCAGTAATACCACTACTAGATCTGTATCCCAAAGAGATCAAAGAAAAAAAGAAAAAGACTCATATATTCAAAAAAATATTTTAGCAACTCTTCATGGTGGTAAAGAATCAGGAATTGAGGGGATGCATTCAATTAGGGAATGAGTGAACAAGTTGTAATAAATTATTGAAATGGAATACAATTGTTCTTTAAGAGATGACATGGGGAGGGGGTTTGGGGAAGAGGGAGGAAGCATGGAAAAACCTTTATGAAGTGAAGACAAAATGAAGTGAGAAGAATGGGGAGACCACTGTGCATGGTAGCAGCAATATCGTAATGAGATTATGTAATATAAATTGTACCTGGCCCAGTCAGAAGAGTTGTGTGATTTTCTCCACCTTTGTTCTATTTTATGCATGTAGGAGCAAAGGGTCCTTCAAGGCTGAGGCTTAGCAGGATTCAGTCAGTTATATAGTAAGACATATTGGTCAGATGATATTGGGGGAATCATGTAATGAAGCTCACAGTGATAGAAATCTATAGTCCCTGAGGGTTACTTCCAGAACCCAGAGGAGAGACGTAGCCAAGCCCTGGGACCCAACTGCCATGGCAAGGGTGGGTTGGGAGATTAATTCCATGGATTATATGGGCTCCACAAATGAATTTGCTGATAGTAATACAATACATCAGACTCTTTATTTGAGAATTTAAAAAAAAAAATTGTGCTTCTAGCAGCTCCTGGGTATGAAATAAACTGAGTAACAATCAGCAGGAACAGATTTTGTCCTAGCTTGGGCCAAGATAGGTCCTATTAAAGTCAATAAAGTTTCCATTTGCTGACCCAGTCTACAAAGTATTTTTAAAAAATTGATTAGAACATGTCTCAATTATCTTCAGGTATCTACTGGCCTAGATGAAGCAGGCTTCCTAGAAGTAAAAGAGGGAAATAAAAGAGGGAGTAAACAAAAAAGTGTTTACTCTCTAATTGCTATGAAAATTCTCGGTAGTTAGAATACAGTCTTTCAAAGAATGCATCATCTTACTTTTACCAATTTCTTCTCCTTTAAAGATTCGGCAAACAAAGGTCACAGTAATTCAGCATTTATTGATAAGGGATTTTCAAAGGGCTAACAAATGTTTTTAAAACCACCTACTGTCAAAAATTCCCATATGCTGAGCTATTCTTCATGGCCAAGTTTTAATGAAGGGAAATATGGCTTATCTGTCTGAAAAAGAACATTGACATAACAAAAGTGTAATAGAGCATCTGATTGACATTATCCTGTCTGGCAAAAGGTGGAAGCCCATTGAAGGGTCATGATGAAAAAGCTAATATTTTTTGAGATAGATTTATCTTTAGATCTTGAAAATGTGTTCCAAAGATATGATGCTATAATAGAAACATGTACAACAATCTATTTTGAACTCTATCTGAAAAATCACACTCAAAATGATTTAACAGTGAGCTTTCAAAACACTGTGGTTCAACAAAAGATCATATCCTCACTAAATGGAAAATGGTGTTAATGAGGACAACACTACTGACTTCAGACAACACAAATAGATCGTCACTGTGGGGATATTTTGATGATTAAAAAATAGAGCAGAAGAATATTTTGTGTCTATTTAGGATAAATTAACTGATAAGTATTTTGGGCCAGTTAAATAGCAACCCTGCCATTTTTTTTAAATGACTAGTCACTGGTGACATCGGGCTGTGTTAATGGCATATCAACTACATCTAGATATATTGCAGAAGTTCAAACGAAACATAAAGGAAGCATGAAATCTCTATGCACATTGCCACATTCATTATTTGAACTACATCCCAGCATACACTTCAATAAACCATTCAATGAACCAAGAAGCATCTTTGATTTTTTTTAGAGGGTGCTATTGAGACGTTTTTTAAGTCTTTGTGGAGCAGATTTCAAAAATGTTTTGATGAAGTTTTGTTGTTGTTGTTGCTCATTTTTGCTACATAGAGGAGATTTCACAAGAAATAGAATCTCCAATGAAGACTTTGTCAAACAAGATAGAAATGTTAGAGCAGAACCAATGGCTGCTGTAAAATAAAACTATCCCATCATTTTATAAGCTTTACAGGAAATTGGGGAAAGAACTTGTTTTGCTGGCACTAAAATAATAGCCTGGGGCATAATTCATGAACTGAATTCATTCAGATTCATTTTTTCCCTTCACATGATGTACATTATTTTATAGGTAGTCGGAAAACTGATTTAAGTCTCTTCAAGCTAGCTCAAGATCTGAACTTACTACAATAACAGGCTTGAAATTTTCTGTTAATTCTTTGGCTATGAGAGGCCTTTCCTAGTCCCTCCCTTCCCTTGTGTCTTCCCTCAGTTGATTATTTCCAATTTGTCCTCTAGATATTTTGCTTGTGCAGAGCTGCTTGCATGTTTTTTTTTTTTCCCTTTAGAATGTTAGCCCCTGGAGGACAGGAGCTGTATTTATGCCTTTCTTTGTATCTCCAACACCTTGTATAGAAACTGACACATGCTTAAGTGTTTAAAAACTGCCTATTGTTGGAGTGAAGTGCCGTAGAATATTTTCCATCTATTTCCAAAGATGATCTGAAAATATGTATAGAGAATGATCTATACCAAGAAGAGAAAAACATCTCCTCCTCTTGATGTCATATTTCAGTCCCAGCATGTCTTTTATAGAAAGAAAAGCAAGAGAAAAACACTTGAATTAATGACTCTTCAACACAGTAGTCACCAAAATTGACTAGCTTTATGAACAAGACATTTGTAAAATTCTGAATGCCAGGGGAAGACTGCTGAGTTTAGACATTAGCAGGGATGATAGCAGGATCATGGCCAGCAAATTTTAAAATGTCCTCTGATGAGTGGGACATTGAAGACAGATTGCTTCAGGGTTATGAAAAATGTCTTCTTTTGACCACCACCTGAGAACAGTAGTTTGATTGGATCCATTCTCCACGTTTTAGGCCTTTTTCAAATCTTTTCAGTACTTTAATTAAGAAAAGAAAAATAACTTTTACCTTCTATCTTAGAATCAACCCAAAATATTGATTCTAAGGCAGAAGAGCAATAAGAGTTAGGCAACTGGGGTTAAGTGACTTGCCCAGGGTCACACAGCTAGGAAGTATCTGAGGCCAGGTTTGAACCCAGGACCTCCCATCTATAGGCCTGGCTCTCTATCCACTAAGTCCCCTAGCTGCCCCTTCCTTGTCACTCTCAATAGAAAATGTAGTTCTTAGCTTATGCATGGACTTGGTTCCTTGTCATCAAATGCTCATTATACAAAAGATCATCGCAAGTGGCCAGTAAACACATCTATGCAGACCACCTAGCTGTCCCTATTCTAATATTTTTCCATTTTACTTTTCACAAATTGTTGATGTGAAATGACTTTTTCAACACATATACTGTATATAAACATCACACTAAGGCATACAATGTCACAGCAATGTCTTGAATTACAATTTTGAACAATGAAAAAGTATTGGGGAGGGGGGCAACTAGGTGGCTTAGTAGATAAAAATCCAGGCCTAGAGATGGGAAGTCCTGGGTTCAAATTTGGCCTCAGAAACTTACTAGTAGTGTGACCTTCAGAAAATCACTTAACCCCTATTGTCTAACCCTTACTACTCTTCTGCCTTGAGACCAATACACAGTATTGATTCCAAGACAGAAGGAAAGGAAAGGAAAGGAAAGGAAAGGAAAGGAAAGGAAAGGAAAGGAAAGGAAAGGAAAGGAAAGGAAAGGAAAGGAAAGGAAAGGAAAGGAAAGGAAAGGAAAGGAAAGGAAAGGAAAGGAAAGGAAAGGAAAGGAAAGGAAAGGAAAGGAGGAAGGAGGAAGGAAGGAAGGAAGGAAGGAAGGAAGGAAGGAAGGAAGGAAGGAAGGAAGAAAGAAAGAAAGAAAGAAAGAAAGAAAGAAAGAAAGAAAGAAAGAAAGAAAGAAAGAAAGAAAGAAAGAAAGAAAGAAAGAAAGAAAGAAAGAAAGAAAGAAAGAAAGAAAGAAAGAAAGAAAGAAAGAAAGAAAGAAAGAAAGAAAGAAAGAAAGAAAGAAAGAAAGAAAGAAAGAAAGAGGGAGGAAGGGAGGGAGGGAGGGAGAGAGGGAGGGAGGAAGGAAGTGAGAGAGGGAGGGAGGAAGGGAGGGAGGGAGGGAGGTAGGGAAAAAAGAGAGGGAGGGAGGGGGAGACAGAGAGGGGGGGGAGGGGGAGACAGAGACAGAGAGAGAGAGAGAGAGAGAGAGAGAGAGAGAGAGAGAGAGAGAGAGAGAGAGAGAGAGAGAGAGAGAGAGAACAAAGAGAAAGAAGTATAGACTCAGGTAGCTCAGTGAATATAGAGACAGACCTGGAGATAGGAGGATCTGGGTTCAAATTTAACTATCAATACTTTCTGACTGGGCAATATGGAGCAAGTCACTTAATTCCAGTTACCTAGCTCTTACTGCTCTTCTACCTTATATCAAGTTTTAGACAGAAGGTAAGAGTTTTGGGGGGTTTTGTTGTTTTTTAAGTATTGACTTCCTTCTGGTAATTAGAATTATATAACTGAAGAATTTAAATCTATAACACTTGGTATGTGGTATCTCATTTTTTTAGGACACAAAAATAAAAAGAAAAAAGAAAAAAAACAACTTTAATCTTCTTTGGTCACTTTGGGTTAACTCGTTATCAAATTAAAGAACAAGAAATTGTATCTGCATATTCTGATATCATGACAGGTAAAAATATTCTATTTTGCCTTATGTTTTAGAGATTTGTATTTTCAAAGTTTCATATAATTAAATTTAAGAATGTTATAGATAAGAAATTAATGAATAAAAACAAGGTTCTTTAAAATGGATATTCACCTTTAGAAAATGAATAAATATAATTCCCTGGATGCCCACTCTGATGAAATTGCTGTCTGTACATGTCTATGCCTTCATTCCTGAAACAGTCTCTCTTCTCCTCACTCTTGTAGACTCTCTCACTGCTTCCAAAGCTCAGTTCAGTTTCCATCTCCCACAAGTCTTATTTAATCCCCACCAAAGTTGTTCATATTTTGTTTCTTCCCTAAAAAACAATAAAATAAACAAATAAATAAACCTGAATTTACTTGAATTATATTTTTTTTATGCTCCTATCTTTGTATATCTTGCAAACTCCTGCAACATCATCAAAAAAAACAACAAAAAACGAGTACATAAACACATTAGGGAGGGCATCATTTCATTATGGGGGTCTCTTCTTTGACATCTTGCCCAATACTTTGTGTATAATATGAGCTTGATAAGTTTGTTGAATTTAGTTGAATCTAATCTAATCCCGGGGGTGTATGGGGTGCTCAGGGAGGAGTAATATCTCTGGTATGGAGGGCTTGTCATGCCCTCCTAGGGCAGCTCTCCAGCCTCTGACCCCCACCTGACACCCAGCTCTCACTTGTGGCTCCCAGTAGCTGCTAGCATGCGGCAGCGGCCACACCCAGGCAACGGCTTTGACAGGCTGGCCAAACCTTGTGAGGGTAGCCATCGGGTGGCTGAACAGGCGGAAGAAACCAACAAGAAGGTTCAAAGGCTGAGATGGCGATACAGCAAAGCACTGTGGAGTGCTTAGGGCATGTTGGAGCACAAAAGACAACACGGCCATCCAGTACAGCTGAGGAAGTCTCCAGGTGTAACGACTTTTCATGCCACTGGACCCAGGCTCCAACGCCTAGAGAGTGGGGCTGTCTCTGTGCATCGACTTTTCCACTTAAATCTTCACACACAAGTGTCTTTATGCACAAAAAATGCACAAAGACAATCGTCATCCTCGGTTACCGAGAGACTACTACTACTAATCATTTTATAAAGAATAGAGAGCCTAGCTTGCCTAGGATCCCAGAAGTAGACTTCACTCTTACAAAATAATAATCAACATCTTCATCTTCTTCTTCCCAACTCCCTGCCCATGATGACTACGCTTTCCCCATCATTTTAGATTCATTCCTTTGGATCTCCAAAGCTTTTGTTTTCAAGAGGGTCCTACTAAAAGCAAATACCCATGAGTAGAGAAACATTAACTGAGCAGGGATGAATTCAGGAGGAAGACCTAGAAAAACAAAAGAAGTGAAAAAAGAGGGTTACTTTTTTTTTGTATCTGTCTAGGAAAGGGTCCCAGATTCTTTCTCTTTGCAATGCTGTTTTGCTGAGGGAGTCTGAGGAAGAGCTGGCAGACAGGTTTGTGCTTGTAACGTTAGTTCTAATCTTCAGGTGTAGGAGAGCAGTTATGGCGATCCTGAGGAATATTTCATTTTTATCACATGGTGAGCAATGTACTTTTTCCCCTCCTCTTGTGCCATGCTTGGCCAGCGAGAAGAACATTTATCACAGGGCAGCAATAAAAAAAGGCACCTCAGAAGGCAATGTTTCACTAAACCAGAGCCAATGAAACAAGCTGGGAAAACGGTGCCTGGTACCCTCCCTAGCCTGAGGAGGAGGAGAAGGAAAAGTTGGAGAGATCCTAGGGGGTTCAGATTAAAATGAAAGACATAAAAGGACGGAAAGGGAGAGCGAGATGCTGAAAATGAGGGAGTCTAAGGGAGGAGATCAGAAAAGTCAGTGATAAGGAAGGACAGCCAAGCCTTCATAGCAGATGAGTTAGCATCGAACACAAAACTTTTAGGTATCTGAGATTTCTTTTCCAAGCCCCTCCACCTCCTTTTCTGTAGCATTCTTCCTCAGATGCTCACAGTCCTTCTCTGAAGAACTTAACTAAAAGCCAGAGAGCCATATATAAGATTTGCAAGGCTGTGTAAAATATATATATATATATATATATATATATATATATATATATGTGACAATATAAGCTATCTAAAGGTATAGACAGGATTCACAAGTGGCTAGAAGAGATATCCCTTGTCTTGCTTCTGCAGGGAAGAGAGCCTGGGTACCATGCCTGTGCTCCCAGAAAATTGCATGGGGAGAGGATGAGGAGTGTCATGAGTTTTGTTAACTCTTCTCTCCAAGCTTTAAGAAGAAATATAGGACTAGAAATATATCTACAGCCCCAACTCAAAAATCTCTGATTTAACAGTGTGATTTAGGAAGTAAAGAAAGAAAACCACTTCCCTGCCCCTTTTTTTAAAACCCTTAACTTCTATCTTAGAATCAATGTTAAGTATTAGTTCCAAGGAGAAGGGCTAGGCAAACGAGGTAAAGTGACTTGTCTAGGGTCACACAATGAGGAAATGTCTGAGGCCAAATTTGAACCAAGGATCTCCCATCACCAGGCCTGGCTCTCAATTCACTGAGTCATCTAGTTGCCCATTCCCATCACTCAACAGAAAAGGTAGTTCTTGATGTATGCACTGGCTTAGCTCCTTCTCACCAAATGCTGATTATACAAAAGGTCGTCACAAATAGCAAGTAAACAAGTAAGCCAATTTATCCAAGCAAAACACCAAATCAGAATGCACCAAAGAAAATACAAGCATATTTAAGTCAATTCAGCTACTAAAGTGATTTTCCTGGACCACAAGTTCATTTGTATCTCCCATCTACTCAATAAACTCCAATGACTTCTTACTGCCTCCAGGATCAAATACAAAATGTTCTAATTGCATTCAAAAACCTTTAAAGCCTTGTCCCTTCCTATCTTTCCATTCTTCTTACACCTTACTTCCCAACATATAATCTTAAATCCAGTGACACTAGCCTCCTTGACCATTCCAAGAAAAAGATATTTCATCCCCATCTATATCACTATAAACATTTTCTCTGACTCTCCTGCATGCCTGGAATGCTTACTTTCCTTCAGTCTAAATACTGATCTTTTTATGTCCCTATTAAAATTTCATCTTCTACTATTTATCATGCATCTAATTTCCTTTGTATGTATTTGTTTACATATCACTTCTCCCATTGGAGTGTAAGTTCTTTGAGGGCAGGCACTGTCCTTTGCCTCTTTTTTTATATTCCTAGCATGAAATATTGATTAATTAGTGGGGATGTAGACTCTAAATTATCACCCTAGTGCAAATATTAATAATATGGAAATAGGTCTTCATCAATGACACATGTAAAACCCAATGGAATTGCATGTCGGCTACAGGAGGGGAGTGGAAGGAGGGAAGGGAAAAAACATGATTTATCTAGCTACGGAAAAATATTCTAAATTAATTAAATAAATAAACTTTAATTTTTAAAAAAAGAAATATGGATTAATTGGAAGCAAGATAAAATATCAGCTCAAACCAAGAGAGAAGGTCTGATCTTACTCAAAGTAAAACCTCCAAAGTCTCTAGGAAGGCAAACTGAAAATCAGAGTCTTGTTGAAGAGCCAGTTGCCAACTTCCTAGATATATCTTCAGCTTCCAAAGTCTTTCTTTCTCTCCTCCAAGGATTGTCCTCTATCCATGTGTCTCTCCTGAAAAGTCTCAAACTAATCATTCTTCTCATAAATGCATAGTCATCACTGTTTGCTTGGCATTGTCTCTACCAATCCAGACATTTCATTCTATATTCTCTACAGCATACAGCATTCTATAGGCTTTGTTGGAAGCTGTATTAAAAAAAAAAAAGATAAAGTGGGGAAGTTTTGTACCCCAAAGGAAGCTTAGACTTTCTGTATGGAGAGGGGGAAAGAGAGGAGAACCCCCTTCTCAAAATGGAGTTCAGGGGAGACAGCAGATATAATGGGTTGGCTCAGAGAGAGGAGAGGGGGTTTAAAGATTTTCCCCCTTCTACCTTCCCTCCTTAGCTAAAGCTGCTCTCCCCAATTTGCTCTTGTCCCTCTTGTCCCCTCCTCCACTACTCAAGACCAAAAGATCTCCCCTTGATCCATTCACTCACACTCAGCTTGGGGAACAAATAACTTTTAATGTTAACTCAATCAGATAATACAAAAGGAAGAATGGGCAGGGAAGAATGGGAGAAGGAAAGTGGGAAAAGGGGTTCCCTGTCTCTATCTAAACCCTTTCCCCTCCCTCCTCAGGTTTGGAGGAACTCAGGCCTGGGAAGCCTGCGTCCCCCTGAGAGAAAGTCAGGTTGACTCACTCCTGGACAACAGGAGCTGAGATAAAGTCTGCTCAGGTTTCTCTTCAGAAGTCCCTTCAACTGGGAAGTGTTGGGGATAAAGATTTCCAGGCACCAGAAGGAAAGTGGGTAACCCTCAGTAGAAAGTCTTTTTCCTGACTTCTCTCTTTGGCTTCTCAGGACCAAGAGCTCTCCCAGCTAGTCTTCTCCTCCCCTGGAATCACTCCTGATCACCCATTGAGGTGATCAATTTCACATCCTCTTCAGCCTGGCATTTTTCTCTAGTGCCAGCCTCTGTCACAAATCCTCCATTTCCTGTTGTTTGCGTGGTGCCACCCTGACCCATGCCAGTTACTTATCTTCTATGTCTATTCTAATCTATCTATGCTACTTATTGTTCCCATTTAACCTCCCCCCTCCCAAAATAATAAATCTTATCCTAATCTGTCCACTTGCCAATCTAAGGTCCTATCTTATGCCAAGACTGAGTTGTGGGAAGAGGGTTAGGATTATGTACCAACAAAATTTTTACAATATAACAATTTCTTAATATAGAAGTCATTCCTATTGCAATCAATATAAAATTTAACTTAAGTAAAATTGAACTATCCTATACATTATGCAATACTAATTCCAGTGTAACAATTCATAACATTTATAGATATATATTAACTTGTATCTAAATGAAATCTAATTTATTCTGTCCCTACATTACCTCTCTAGTTACAATATTCCCTTTTCCACCCTAAACTACTCTGTCCCTGTCTACTAATGGTTGGTATTTTAAATGTCCTATCTATCTATATTACTGGATTAGATAATTATCATATGTATATATAATAATTATCTAATCCAGTAATATAGATATATATTTTTATAATTATATTATGTATAATTATATATATCCATTTCTACTATTTGTACACATTTACATATGTCACTTGTTATTTAAATACATATATACATATATATCCTCTGGTAGTAGGGATTTATTTACAGATATACAATTTATGGGTTGTCCTTATTTACGGCACAGTCCCTAATGTCAATGTGAAATTTGTTCATGTTCTAGATGGTGGATGCATATTTATTCCAATGTGCATGTGAATGTACTTCCCTATATGTGAACTTAATGTGATCAGCAATTAGTCTTACATGAACCATTTTCCTGAAGTTCATTCTCCATAATGTCTTTGATTCAAAGTTCTTTCCAGTTGTCCATGTATCTTCCATCCATTGGTATTGCTTGAAGTTTGTCACAGGTCCAGGGTGCCTTCTCCTTTATAGGATACATACTTGCCTGTTGTCTCACTTTGAAAGATGATCTCAGGTATATGGAACTACAGGATCATGCGTGTGTGTAAGATTAATATGTGCGTGCATGTAAGAGTGAATATGATAATGCATGTTGAGTGAAACTTTATACAGGATGTTTGTGCCATCCTCATGTGTGCAAGTGAGTTTTTTTTTTATGTAATGAATGTAGGTAACTTTCTTAATGTGTGATTATAAGGCAATTATTCTATTCCTATGTGGTTAATGGTAGAGGTTAATGATATTTTAGTCTAGGCTTGAGACTGAAATTCATATATAGGCTTAATAATTCTAAGGGATTCTAAATCCACCCAAAATAAACTCCCAGGTTCCGCAAGGAACTGCTTCTCCTGTGTTTCACAGGCTACACTAATCATCCCTGATCTAACCCAAATTTATACTATCTGTCTTGGGCATTATACTATTTTGGTTTCATGCAATAGTTATGTTTGGATAAGATGCTCCAATAGCATCTTGGATATTTTTCATCTACATTTACTGGAGTTCATAGATTTGTCTCACTTGTTTCTTTGTTTTTTTTTCAGCCAGGGATTATCTCTATGGGCTTAGGGGTTTTCCTGATTTGATTAAAGTTTCTTTGTGGATCATGTGTCAGATCTTATGCCTAGTACCAGTCTGGGTTCTTATAAGGTTTTGTGTTGTTTGCTATTCTATAGAACTCAAACCAGTCCTGGTACCAAGTTCTCTATCATATTACTTCCAATTCAGTATCACTGTCCCCTAAGTCATATTTCTTACAAAATTCTTCATAACTATTGACTCCTGCAATATACAGTATTTCTTCTACTGATAAAGAGTTTCCTATGTTTTCAATTGCTTCATCAGAATCAGAATCAGAATAAGTGGATTATTCTGAATTCAGGTGTTCACTATGCCAATTTGTGTCCCTTTCATCTAAATCTTTGTGAACTTTATCAAAGAGCTTGATGTACTCATAGGATTCCTGTTCTTAATCACTGTTTTGGTCAACTGTTATTGTACCATTTAGTATTGTATCATCTAGGTCCGAGTCTGACTCTCAGTCACTCATTTCTGTATTCTCTATGTCTTTCATTAGCTCTCATTCAGTGACCTGTTGTAATTCTGTGTCAGGTGTTGTTAAAGCAAGTTTTGTGTCTTGGTCTGACCCTATTTCAGTGATTTCTATAATTCCCAATTCTTTTTCTAGCTGTTGGCCAGTAATATTCTCTAATTCTGTGTTATGTGGTGACAAATTTGATTCTTTTGGGTTTACTGCTTCCTGCAGATCTGCTATTATGTTACTGGAGTGCACAGGTTTTACCATATCTTTTGGATCAGGTTGTCATAAAGCCAAGTTACATATACAGACTAGATCATATGGCTACAACATATGGGGTTCCCTATTACTGTAGTTATATGAGATTAATGACCAATTATCAGGGATATCATCCAGTCATCCACTAAGATACCATGGTCCTTGGCAGCAAGGATTCCAAAGAATATTCTCACTGGAGACTCTGGGCATATCATCTTGACAGTTAAACCAAGCTGAGTACTACCAAAAACCTCTTGGTAAAATTAAAAAAAAAAAAAGGAACCCCACATGTATACTTACACCATAAATCATGGCCAATTTAGAGAGGAAATAGATCTTACTTTTGAGTGAGAAATCCTTTTGTTATGCCTCTGTTTTGGATGAACCATTGTCTAATGGGTTGTGCAATATGATTTTCTTTCTTTTGTTTTTTAAAATATTTTTTTCTCTATCTTTCCAATTGGAATTTGATTTTTTTTTCTTTTTTCTCCTTCTCTCTTTTTTTAACTTGAGTATTTGGAATCAGTATTAATGTTCTGATTTTGAAGGATAAGTTTACAATACCTATTAGCCCTAATAATACTGTATACCTCAAAGCTTTAGACTATGGAAACCTGACATTGATTGTTAAACACTATGGGACTTTAACTAATATTTGTATCTGATTTCAGAAGAAGGGATTACTAATGAACCACTGCACAGTGCAGAGAAGCACAAGGTCAAGGAGACCAAAATCCCTGTAGGGTTGATGAGGATGTATGCTAAAACAGAAGACTTGTCTTAGGGTTTGAGAAAGCAACTGTTTGGCAACTCTAGAGGTTGGGCTTCCCTGTGCCTGGTTTCTACAAGCATCTTTATTTGGCTTTCATTTTGGCTCCCCTCTTCCTGTGATTGAAGGAAAAAATCAGTCCAGGGAATGATACTTCCCTTTTACCTCAGACTTTTGTCCCCTTTTATCTTTTATAGTATGACAATTTTCCATAGTCCTAGCTGCAAAGGAGTAAGTACAATATTGCTACAATTGTCCTGCATGCTTATAGGAGATAATCTACCTCAATTGGGCCTTGCTGGTGATTCAAACACCTGTTATGATTGTATTTTACTCATAATTTTCTACACATAAGATATATATTATCTATGTTTTTCTTTTCTATTCTATTTGGTTTGGGGTTTTGTTTTGTTTTGTTTTGTTTTTGGAGAATTGCTTCCTATACCTCATAGTTCAGTCATGCATCCTTGGAGTGATTCTAGTGTTCATCAGCAACCTCCTGAGGGGGACAGGGATTGTATAATTATCCTAAAATCCAAAAACTTTAAAATTATCCTAAAATCCAAAAACTTTAAAATTTTAAAGTAATTTTAAGAAAAGAAAATCACCAATACACCGAAACAAGGAAGTGAATCTTCTGGAGAAGATGCCATAAGGATGCCTACAGAAATCACACACTTCATCAAAAGATCCAGAGTAAACTTTGGGATATAATGACCTGATCTGCAGGGGGTTGAATCTATCATTTATTCCAATTGTAAACTCTTATGCCAAAGGGGAGTACCCCCATAACTGGCTATGGATAATTTTTTCCTTCCTTTTTCCCCTCTTATCCCCCAAATTGTTATAAATCCTTCCATGTAAGGTATAATATGTTATAATTCTCTACTAAGAGAATCTTTAAATGAATAGGCTTCATATGTAGAATGGTTCATTGGGGAAACCTGACATGTTAATCTCCTAAAAAACCTGAGTGAGGAGATTTAAGATGCTGGTATCCCAAAGAATCAGAATGGGGAATTGTAAGAAGGAAATTTATCCCTCTTCCTTCTCTCTCCCATTGACTACCTGCATACCTAGAGTCAACCTGAAATTGACCCAGAGGTTAGGACAGGAAAAAGGGAGCCAGGAGATTATAAAAAGGGCTAAGCAGGAAGTTCACACTCTCTCTGTCTCTGTCATTCTGCCTACAAACTTCCCTGGCAGAGATCTGGTAGAGGAGCCACATGGAAAAATTAGATT
Organism: Monodelphis domestica; assembly: GCF_027887165.1. Classification (NCBI taxonomy): domain Eukaryota; kingdom Metazoa; phylum Chordata; class Mammalia; order Didelphimorphia; family Didelphidae; genus Monodelphis; species Monodelphis domestica. The sequence continues at coordinate 133,893,521 of NC_077229.1, read as the reverse complement.
AGGGACCCTTTTTTACCTCTCTCTCTCATCTATCCAAATAATCCTAATAAATTTTATCATACTCTAAAAATCAACTCATATTTTAATCACCTTCAAAATACCCTCAATGACCATATCTCTATATGTATTATTCACTTCCCCCATTTGAATATAAGTTCCTTAAGGACAGGGACTATTTTACTTTTTCTGTATATCTCCAGACCCTATTACAGTACCTGGCACATAAAAATACTTAATAAATGCCCAATAAATGACATTATAAAAGAGATTTAAGGCAAAGTAAAGTAAAGGCAATATGATCCCTAAGGTTCTTTTTAACTTTGAGATGGCATAATTCTCTGACCTCTAGCAAATCCCTTCCAATTCTAAGGTCCTCTTGATTGACTTCAACAAGCATTTATTAAGTTCTTGTTATATGAGGAATACTGTGCTGAGCCCAGGTATAAATATGATATAATCATAGCTCCCAAAGAGTCTATAGTGTAATGAGATAAAATATGTTCATAAATAACCAGATGAAGATGCAAAATGGATAGAGGCATTGTGGCATAATAGAGAGAGTATTGAGCTTGTTGTGATGAAGACCTAGTTTCAAATCCCACCTCCAAGTTGTTAAAGATCCTGGGCAAGTCTGAGTCTTAGTCCATTAGCTTTGAGACTATGTCCTAGACCCTAAAGAAATTACAGATTCTTCTCATATTCTCATATGAAATGCATTGTGAAAAGTGTCTGAGAAATCCACCAGGCATTACAAGAATTTCATTCATCATAGGTCTGTTATAGATTATAGAAATGAGTAAGACCTTAGAGATCACATAATCCACTGCTGAGGGATTTTGTGTTGATAGGATTCCATGATTGAAACAACCACTGAAACAATGTGATGAGTGAATTTCTGTCCCTGGACAAGCTAGAGCATCTTTATTCAAATGAAAATCACTAAAAACAACATGCTTAAAGATTTGTTTTCTAGAAAGGAGCCCATAAAGCCCAAACCCCAAAAAAAGATTTTGACATTTTCAATAGGAGTGAAGCAAATAGATTCTATTTCCTTGAGAAGACAAGTAAACTTCACCTGGAGAAGGATAGAGTGAATGTTTTTGAAAAAGCCTATGGGATTAACTGACCCTAAAGAATTACTGTTCAAGGTTTTGGTACAACAGGAACTTAAAGAATGTGCAGTGAGGGTACCCTCCTTATCCTTTCCCTCGGCTAACTCCTATTATTTGGGGATCAAAGTGAAATGGAAAAGAAGACCTAGTATAGAGAATATTTTCTTTCCCCTAGGACAGACCTTTAAAATGTTCTTTTGTTGCTTCCCACTCTCCCTAAAGATGCATCAGAAACCTGCTGTTTCTTTTCTTCCTTCAGTGGAGCCTGTTGTGTGGAAAGGCAGGTTGCCAAATCTCCCCTAAGACCTAGAACAATGTGAGGGCAGTACAGGTCAATAGAGGGCTCATCCCCTTCTACATGGCGACTGGACAGGTGAGGATCCTAAGATAAAGAACTGCCAGAACCACTCTTTTTAGAGAAACCATCTTTCCTATAGGGATAGTCCAGTTACTAGAGAGATAAACAAATAGCCTACTTGGGTCCCAGAAAATGGACTTTTAAGTTCTCTTTTGCAAGAAAACAATTAATAAACATCTGCTGTGGCACAGTATACTGTATTGGGTTTTGGAGGAAGACAGTTTACATAGGAAAGCATATTGGATAAATCAAGGGATTATCATGTTATATTAGGAAAATGATTGAATTTGAAGGGAGGAAAACCAGGGCTCAAACCTTGTTTCTGATGCTAACTGTAGCTACTATTGTGAAATTACTTGATATCTCTGTGCTATAGTTGTAATGCAAGGATTAATTGGGAGAAGGGGTAAGGATGATGGAGAGAAAGAGGGAATGGGTTTGAGAGAATGAAGAGATTCTTCTACTCCCTTCCTTTCAGAGGGGAGATAGCCAAATCCTATCTCCTTGAAAGGGAAGTATGTCTTCCCAGAGAAAGTTTTCTGGGAGATCGATGACAGGGAACTAGAGAAGGAAGCCTTGGTGAAATGGCAGAATGACCCCCTCTGAGGAGTCTTGAGAGGAAAGATGATTAGTATGCCTTTGCTTCCCCCAGGGACATCAACTGTCTGTCCCTTTCAGGATCTTAGGGCTACCCAACTGGCAAGGAAGGATGTCAATTCTTTTAGGTCAGGTAATCTTGAATCCCTATGATCTAGAAGTCAACACCCTTTTTAGGGAGAGGTGTGACCCTCCCCAAATCTTCAGTTCCCTCAACAATATTGACTAGTGAATGGTCCAGATCTAAATCTTGAACAAGAGGTGGCTTATTGGGGTTCAGGCAGAGAAGAGGTGTTCCAGGTATCAAATAGGAAAGTGGGTAATTAGGGAATCCCTACAGTTACCCCCTCTGGCAAACTGGCCCTCCACAGTCTAGGGGTTCAAGGCTTCTCATGCTTGATCCCTCTTCTTGCCAACTGCCTTTGTCCCTACTCCTAAACTGAATAAAACTTTGAATATAGGAGTCCAGGGACAGGTAAGGAATAGAGAGACAGAGAGAGAGAGAGGATCTGTGGATGACTCTTCAAAAAGTCCCAATCCACAGCCCGACTGAGGACTTTAAACTGCTATCATGAAGGGTTTAGTTGGAGGTACTCAGGGGTTCAGGAAAGACAGATGATCTCCAAGGGAATAGGTTTCTTCTGAGCTTCTGGGAATCCACCTCACTCCTCTCCTTACCTCAGCCAGAAGTGACTTGTCTGTTGAATGTCCAAGCCTCTGTTCCTTCCTTAGAACTCTCAGTTTCTTCTTTTCCTTCCCACACTCTTCTCTCAGCAGGTCCCTTCAAGAGATAATCTCTTATCCATGTAAAAATATCTCTTCGCTTATCTTACATAGTTTAATCACTAGTAAAGTAGAATAAAATAGTAAGTGAATTACTGAACTATTGTGAAAATATACTGAGATAATACATCTAGAATTTTTTGTCAGTAATTTAGTATTTGTATAGGTTTTAAGATTTGCAAAGCATTTATGCTTTCTCTTTTCATCTTTATAACACCCCTTTGAAATAGATGCTATTATTATTCCCATTTTACTGAGGAAGAAATCAAGGCTGAATGAGTTAAAGTGAATTGCCCTGGGTCACTTCAATAACTAGTAAGTGTCTGAGAAAGTACTAGAGGGGAGGACAGGGGATCTAGGTAGCTCAGTGGATAGAAAACCAAGCCTGGAGAAGGGCCATCCTGAAAAGATAAATAGAAAGAAAAAAGGAAGGAAGGAAAGAAGGAAGGAAGGAAGGATGGATGGAAGGAATAAAGGAAGGAAGGAAGGAAGGAAGGAAGGAAGGAAGGAAGGAAGGAAGGAAGGAAGGAAGGAAGGAAGGAAGGAAGGAAGGAAGGAAGGAAGGAAGGAAGGAAGGAAGGAAGGAAGGAAGGAAGGAAGGATGGAAGGAAGAATTTCCTCACTCTAAGAGTAATATAATCCTTTGTACCATCTAACTGCCTAAAATCTTCAAGAACTAGTAAATAGAAGAAGTACCTCCATAAGGATGGGCTCAGATGCAGGTGCACAAAGGACATATGCTACAGAGAGACAGAGAGTGTACACTATTCTGTACAAACCTCCAAAGTAACTCCTTTTCCACATCTTTCTGCGAAACAGAGTTGTCTTTTTACTTTTTTACTTTCAGTACGTTGTTGCTGAGTCTTCAAATGACTCAAAATTTCTCTCTTCAATGACCCTTCCAAGTTCATAGGGGAGAAGAGAGAAGTCCAATAGTAAAGGTGAAGTTTTAACTTCAGACTGTTCAATCCTCTCCCTTCCATCTTCCTCTCATTTCAGATTAACATTATCTCTGTGTATCATCTGTCCCCAATATGAGTAAACTGTACTCAGAGGCCTTTGTTGCTTCTCTTGGCAAGGTGACATATTCATAAAGCTATATAACTAAAAAGCATATATGTGTGTGTGTGTTTTTTTTTTAATATAACCTCCAAATGAACAATAAAATTCTGTCAGGCCATGAGGACATGGACCAGAGCCAGGCCATAAAGGAAATGATATATTATAACATTTTTGCACTTAAGGTACAGAAAGGAACTCATATAACCATATCTCCAAAAGAACATACAGGTATCCCTTCCACATCACTGGGGTTAGGCATTTGGTGCACCCATTATCTGGAAAATCCACATAAAAATTATTGGCCCTTACCTTCATACCAAAGAAGCAGTTTGATTTTTTCTTTTTATTTTATGGGGTATTTACAGTAAAAGAAAGTGTGTATATTCATGTTTTTGAAAGATAATATATGTTAATATTATATAATAATATACATATATTTTATGACTTTCTGAGTTTCTAAACATTTTCTTTGTCATCTGCTGGCCTCTGTGTATCATCTGCAGCTTCTGTAAAACTCTCAAAAAATTCCCATTTACTTTCTTATACTGATTTGCAATATATCAAAACCACAATGGGGAAAGTCATGATGTGGAAGAGATACCTGGACTGCTCTTCAGAGGACATCCAAAGGGGATTTTTATTCCTCTGCCTAGAGAATGTTACTTAGTCATATAATGTAATAGGAACATTTCAACTTATTTTTATAGATCAGCTGGCCAACAAAAAAATAATGACTAGATCACCTGTCTGAATGAGATAGGACAATCTGGCTCATCTTCCAAAATCAAAACATTTCCTGTCTAGACCCCTAGGTTTCCTTTCATTTGGAATGAGTAATCTCAGGATTAAATGAACCCTTGAAAAAACATGTAAGTCTTCCTTAATCTCCCAATTCTTGGAGACTGCTCAAAGAGTTTCAAGAAGCTATTTTTTTTTCTTTTTAAAAATTCCTAAGACAGAGAACATCAAGAATTTTTTCCAGTAAGTTAGAAGTTGAAGGGTATGAGAAAAAAGAATTACATATTAACAATAACTATAAGATTTTTAAATATTCCTGATAATAAGGGATATGCAAATAAAAACTATGCAGTTTTTTCTCAGATCTGGTGAATTGGCAAAGATTATAAAAACTAGAAAGTTAATGTTGGAGGATACATTGTAAAACAGGCAATCTAAAACACGATTATAAAACTTGCAAACTAGTTCAACTCTTCTGGAAAATAGTTTGCAATTATGTGACAGTGTTAAGAATTTTTTTTATTAATTTCTCCTTTTTTATATTTAAGAGAAAAAGGAACAATATTATTTTTCAGTAAGAGGCCCCTACTGTGCAGTTTGTCAGGTAGAGACCCCCTGCTGTGCCACTTGGCAGTTGGCAACAGTTAGGAGGGTGTGACTGAGTGTAGTTTGTGAGTTGCAGACCGTTGGGAAGGGTTTGGTGGTCTCTGGCTCTCCTGGGGAGAGAGTGTGTTGCTTGCACTCTCTCTGATTGGAGACAAAGAAACAGAATAAGACCTTAATAACCTTATTAATTGTTGATTAACTTGGGTAGATAAAGTAGATATAGTGGTCATATTATCAGATAAAGAGACTAGTGAGAGTAGGCAAGGGCTTTGGCCTAGAGAATATACTGCCCTCTGAGGCAGATAGATGTAGGGTTTTCTAGAAAAATTTAGTTAGGATTGGGATCTTGGGTATAGTTATAATCTATTATAAGATTACTTTCATTTTCCTCCTTCCTATTTCCTATCTGTATTTCCTAATAATAAGCTAAGTGTTTTGTGTTTAATAAATTGTGTACTGGCTTTTGATCAAACTTCTGCCACCAAAAATTTGGCCCCTCACAACAGGAATTGATTAAATAATTCATAACCTTAGATTTGGTGATCTTAATAATGGGCCCATACCCAGGTATGCTGGTATATGTTTAACCCCTAGTTTTTCCCTTCTATCCTAAAATGTATATAATATATACATTTAAGTTTAACCTGCATAATTAACATTTTCACCCTTACTTTCTTTAATCTAGACAATTAACAAAATAAGAAGTCAATATGATTTGTAGCTTTCACAGATTTCTGAATTATACAAGTTTACATATAAAATTTAAGAATCAACTACAATGAGGAAGTCAAAGACCACAAGGTGCCATGTATACCAAAACTTTTTGGAGTGGATGCCATCAATTGACTAAACAAATTATGGTTTAAGAAGGCAGTTATATATTAACATATAACAAAATATGATGAATATAAGAAATTCAAATAAATAGTCTCATCTGAACCAATGCAAAGTGAATAAAGCTGAAGTGGAAGAATAAAATATACAATGGTATAAAAACATTATACTTCCTCACCATTTTCCTGTCTGCTATCTTGCTACCAGGATCAAAGAACATGACCTCTAAGACTTTTCACTTCTGAGACTTGTCCCAGGAAGCCCAGGATCCTAAGTGATGTGTGTCTCAATGTGGTCCAGTATGTTGAGGAGGGTTCTAGACATATTTCACTTCATTCCCTAGCTATCTTATCACTAGCCACCTTGCCAATGCATAGATACTTACTGTTCAGTGTCCTAGAATTGTAATTAAATCAACATTGTTCTGGAAAGGACTCACCATCCCTGCAACTTCTGAAATCAAAATCTTCATCTACTACCCCCTTCTGTATACTAGTTCCTTCTATTAGGATATAAACTCCTTGAGAGCAGAAGATTGTGAATACTCTTTGCTTCTGGGCAAATTTCAGACTGAATGAACTAAATATTTTTATTCTCTTTGGACAATAGGGGATATTATTTCCTTCAATAGAATCAATTAATCATCAAACACTTATTAAACATCTATAATATAACCAAAACTGTGTTAAGTGCTGGGGATACAAAAAAAGAGGCAAAAGACAATCCATACCCTTAAGAAGCTTACAGTCTGGTGGAGGAGATAAAAATATGGACAAACATATATAAATATATACATGATAAGTAAAAAAAAAATTAACAAAGGGAAGGCACTAGAATTAAGAAGAGTTGGGGAAGAATTGCTATAGAGGATGGGATTTTAGTTGAGACTTAAAAAACCAGAGAGGTCAGTAATTTGAATGGAGGAATATTTCAGCTATAGGGGTCTGCCAGAAAGAATGCCCAGAGTTGAGAAATGGAGTGTCTTGTTTGTCAAACAATCAGCAGTCTAATGTCACTGGATCAAAGAGTACATACATTTATCAAGCAACAACTGAATGCTAGATACTAAGACTTGAAGTAACAAGGTCATGTAGGCAAGGAATTTGAGTTTAAAATTACCTTCCCTCAAGGAACTTAAAATTTGGTTTGAGGAGCAATATAGTCCTTGGAACACTTAAGTTCAAGACCCAATGTCTTTCAAAAACAAATTAATTAACCTTGGGCAAACTATTTCATCTTTTTAACCTGTAGTTTTTTTCATCAGATCGAGACTGATGAGGATGAAGGATGGAGCAAAGAACTCTTCCCACAGTCTCCATTTAAAGATGACTCACATACCAGTCACCTCTTCATTTCCCACCACTTTACACTGCTTGGATTGGACTCCATCATGGCCCCTATATGAGATTCTTTCTCTTCCTCCTTTATTCCTTCCCTTTTTTAGCTTCCTTTTATATTCTTTATATAAACATAATCATATTTATATTAGAATATAAACTCCTTGAGGCAGGAATTGTCTTTCTTTTTTTTCATATTTGTATACACGTTAGTTCAGTGCCTGGCACATAGTAGATGCTTAATAAACATTAATAAACATGACTGACAGCATAATGAAGATAAGGGTCTTGGATCACAGAAGGTTAGATTTGGAAATTTCCTCAAAAGCCTAATCTGTAGATGAAAGAGAAATACTCTTTACAAGGTCCCTATATATAGCCCATATATAGTTTTACAGCCCCTGCCCAACATCTCCAGGGTTCACTCTCTAATTAGATAACATATCACATTTTTCCATAGCTCTATTTGTTAGAAGGTTTTCTTTACACTGAGTGCAGCCTGCCTTTCTGAAATTTCTACCCATTGCTTTTGGGGATCAGGCATAATAGCTTGAAAACCTCTTCCACATGACATCCCTTCAAATTCTTTAGAATAGCTATCATAATGGGGTTTGGGCATTAAAAGATCACTCTATTGCAAATAGGAATACCATGAAAATGGGTTTTGAACAATGATACATGTATAACCCAGTGGAACTGCTTGTCAGCTCCAGAAGGAGGAAGGGAAGTTGGTGGGGGAAGGGGGGTGTGGAATCATCAATCTTAAAACCACTGAAAATTTTTTAAATAAATTAAATTTAAAAATGAATAAATATTTCTGAATCATTGTTTTTTTTTAGTATAGCTACCATATTTACACTATCACTTCTCCTTTCCAGGCTAAATAAAACCAGTTCCTTTACCCAACCAATCACTCTCTGTCATTCTTTTCAATTTTCTCATCACCATGGTTGTGTTTTACTCTGTCCAAAAAAAAAAAAAATTCTTCTAATATGGGACCTGGAATTGAAGATACTATTGCAGACAAGAGCTTACCAGGACATAATGTGTCTGATCTCCTGAAACAACTTATTTTGGGATCAAACCTATGATATTAATTTCATTGGCTATCCTGTTGAAGAACCTCAGTGGAAATGAAGAACAGCACCTGCTCTCAAATTTTATTCTTAGAGAGTTATATGAAATATTGAGACCTAAAATTATTTATCCAGGTTGTTAAAATAGGAAATAAGTCTTAGGACATGAGTGATTGACAGGGCATGGGATTAGAATTTTCCCTGGAGCTGGTGGAATAGAATCCCAGAGAAACAGTTAAGCAACCGATAATCTCTTTATACATGGATGAAGGAGGAGGAGTATTTTCCTGGAGCAGCTTGAGAAACCATCATTCAAATTAAAGCCTGGGAATATCTTTGGCTGTGGAAAAGAAGGCAGTCTTCATTCTTATGCTGAACAGATAGAACAGACTTCCTTTGGCTATTTCTCTTGGGATTTTTGGACTTTGCCCACCAAAAGACTCTGTTGTAAGATTACTAATCCCTAAAGACTTTGCCTTTAATGTACTTAAAAATAAGACAGTTATAGTCAGATAGCTTATAATTTAGAGGGTAAAATAATTAAGATCACTCCTTTTCCCTTCTTTCCCTTTTTTGCTTTCCCCTTCCTTGTTTAATAAAATCAGAATATTTATATGTTCCTTCTATGTTTCTTCCCTAAAACTCCTTCAATTTATAATATATGTTATATATTATAATATTTTTATAATATTTTATAATTTATATAATATTTATATATTTTATAATATTTCAAAGTTAACATAGCTAGTATATATTTATTATATGCTAAGAGTAGAACTTGAACCCAGGTCACCCTAACTTTTCAGAGCAGCTTTCTATCCACTATGCCATGTAACCTAAGTTCTCATACAATGATAATACAATTGTAAAGTTGGGTCCAAAAAAAAAATTAACTGCACAAATATAGGATGAAAAGGGTAGCTAGGTGGCTCAGTGGATAGAGTGCCAGGCCTGGAGTCAGGAGGTTCAAAACTGGCCTCAAATACTTTCTAGCTATGTAACTCTTGGCAAATCACTTAACCCCAATTACTTATTTCTCATTACTCTTATGTCTTGGAATCAATATTTGTATCAATTCTAACACAGAAGGTAA
>NC_077229.1:133781425-133881425 GCF_027887165.1 Monodelphis domestica | reverse complement strand
ATTCAAATCCAGATCTTCTGAAGACAAATTGTATTCTTTCCCTAGGCCATGCTGCCTCCTATTGGAGGAACACTGATGGAAGCTGGCAATCCTACCTCTGAATGGACTCCAAGTCAAATTTCAGTCCCTTTGATTTTGATGACATTGATTTCAGAGGTTTATTGAATTTGAGATGTGGATGGAACTTCAGTTTTATGAACTATCAGCATAAGACTGCTTTGGGTCTCCACTCTGGAGACCAGTGACAAAGGTCTCTGTATGAATGTGGAAGAACTGCATTCATTCTTTGAGCAGACCAGATGAGTTAGTTGGCATTCATCAAGGGTCATTGCAATTGGAAGACACTGGGAGCATTGGGTGCTTGCTAGAGGCATCATCATATCAAGTAGAACAGATTGCTCATGTTTTTCTCTCATCTTGATGGGAACGATTTGGACTCTGAAAAGCAAACATGCTGCAATAGAATTTGTGGGGTTTTGGTTCTCATTTTTTAAACATCCCCTCCCCAGCTAAAGCAGAGATTCTGCCTATGTAGAAATTCTCAACGATATCTCACAGTTGGCAGTGAGCATTTCAACTTCGTGGCTTTGATTGGGACGATGACAAGAAATTCTTATAATGATTCCCTAAATGCCAAAGATGAAATTGGTTTTGTAAAATGCTAGAGCAGATGGAGAAACAGTTAAATAAATTTCCAAAACAGACTCTTTTTCAAAGCAGCCTCATTTCATGCCCCAGGAACATGAAATCAGCCAGCCTTTATAGGGACCACCCTATGGCTCTGATTCCACTGGCAAGAAAAAATTGAGAATTAAAATCAAGAAATGGAGATTTGAGATCATCTGAGGATAATCTGATCAATCTGGAAAGACAATCTGGGCAATGCAATTACAAGGCCCTTCAAAAGCAGTCCCTACAATCATCAAGGGCATCCTTGATGAAAATATGAAAAAGAAATAGGCAATAGGGCTTTAGAGATGATTGCTTCTGTCAGAAAATATCTATAAAGTAACACAATTAACTGAAAGGTGCAGAGACTATAAGACTATATTGTGTCTAATATATACTAAGAGAATTTGATTCAGTGGAACAAAAAGCAGTCTCAAAATCTCTCTTTAAACAGAGTATTTCCCACAAAATACATTAAAACCACATAACTCCATGACAGGTGTGACTTGGGAGATAACTTTGTTCAACAATCCACTAAGTACTAATATCAAGTAATACATAAAATAGGAGACTTGCTTATCTCTGATGTTTACTAGTCTTAGGAAAGATATCTAAAAAAAATCCCAACAGGAGCTCCCATTAGTGCCAATTTTCTTTAGAAATATGACATACGATTAAAATATGAAGATCCACAACATGACAAAGTCACCTCAGTGAAATCTGCAGGGATGTAAAAAAAAAAAAGCATCATTCTCATCATCTATGTTCAAAAACTAAGTGGATGAAAAAAAAAGTATTATGAAGACTTTGACTTACAACTGTATGAACATCTTATAAATTTGTCCACTGATTCTGGTACTTAGGTTGGGCATTCCAGATGAACAATGACCAGAACTGAATAAGACTACAAAACCAGAGTAGATCACATTTTGGAAGCTATAATGGTTTCAATGTCTCCAAATGCAAAGTTCATCTCTTTACTATTCTACTTTCCAAGCAACATATTTATGAAACAATAGAATGCCATGATTTTGGAATGATCAAAAGGTCAAGTAACATGGAATCACTACCTCTCCAAAAACACACTTACATGTGGACTCTGGGTCTACTTCCATCACCCCAGGAACTCTATTTTCTCATTAGGAAATTAAAGGATGACTCAAAGCTATGCCAGGAATATATCTACAACTGTCATACCTTTATCATCTCATTTAGCAAAATGTTGCCTCACTTGAACCTTCCCTACCCTCCCCCTTCCAACTTTCCAATTATACTCCATTCCTTAACACCTTAGGAGAATTCCATCCTAAGGCTCAAATCCCTAAAGAAGTAGATGATCTACCTTAACTCAGTCTTCAGGGATTATAACTCTCACCCTTCCTCATCCCAATTATTCTGAACTCCTACCTGTCATTATTCAAAACCTATTCTCTGTTTCCCACTGACAGCTCACTTATTCACACCCTCTTAAACCTAATCTCTTACCCCACTACCTTACTCACTCTTTACTCCCTCTTTCCACTGAGCCCTTTGAAATGTCTGCTCCTTAGGTTAAAAAAAAAAAAAAAGCTTTCATCTTAAATCCTTTTTCCTTGCCACTCTTTCTCTTCTTTTAACTTAGACTAGTTACAGGAATGTGTTAGTAAATGTTGAGGCAACAAGTTCTCTGGGAGAAAGGGAGAGAAAATGTATGCAGAACATACTTTTAAATTTAATCTGTACCATTAACATTTTCTCCATCACTTTCTCAGGTCTAGGCAAGTCAAAACAATCACAAAACAGTGAATGAAGCCCTGATTTGTAGTATTTGGTAATTTCAGGAGTATAAAAGTTTCCACTGAAAATTTAACAATCAGCTCTAAATAGCCAGTCGGAGCTGGGTCCAATAACTTCTGCCTGGCTTTATCCTGACAACACAGCTTCCTCAGCCATTCTTTCCAGAATCAAAGTTTCACTTCCACTCATATTTTCTCTCTTACTCCCTAGCTAGGGTAGAGAAGTTGGAATCATCCTTGTTCAAGAGTTTAGCTCTAATCATCTCATCCCCTCTTTGATAAATTACAGTATCTCCTGATTACCTCCAGAATCAATGTATAACAAATAAAGAGGATTCTCTTTTTGGCTTTTAAGGCTCCCGATAACCTGGCCCCTTCCTATATTTCCAGTTTTCTTATACCTTAAACTCCCCCCATGTACCTTATAATACAGTGACACAGTTCTCTTCATACATAATACTCCATCTCTTGACATTGTGTATTTCCTTTCCTTTTCTTTTAAACCTTCTGTCTTAGAATTAATGCTAGGTATTGGTTCCAAGGCAGAAGAACCCTATGAACTAGGGAATTGAGATTAAGTGACTTGCCCAAAGTCACATAACTACTCTGAAGTCATATTTGAACCCAGGACCTTCCATCTCCAAGCTTGGCTCTTTATTCATTAAGCCACTTAGCTGGGCCTATCCTGTATTTTTACCAATTATCTAAGCCTAGAACTTTCTCTTTCCTCATTTGTCTCCTGGCATCTTTAGCTTCTTTCAAATCCCACTGGTGACCCACTTTCTACAAGAAGCTTTTCCAAATCCCCTTTAATGCCCTTAATGCTAATGGCTTCCCTTTGTTGTCTGTCTCATATTTATAAAAGTTGTTTGCATGTTGTCCCAGTGCAAAAACCCCCTGAAGAAGGAAGGATTTGAGCTGAGTCATCAAGGAAGCCAAGGAAGCTTGGAGTCAGATGTGAGAAGGAAAAAACCATTCCAAGAATGGAAAGCAGCCAGTCCAAAAAGACATGACATCAAGAACTGGAAGAAATGAGGACCTGGCCTGTGGTGATAGCAGCAGCAGAGCAAAGAAGGGGACACATACAATGTGTTCCAAAAGTCTGTAATAGAAGTATTTGAGAGAGAAGGATTGAGAAGGGAGCAGGGGGAATGGAAGGAGAGGAAAATGGGGAGAGAGGGAGAGAGAAGATTCTTCTTCCGCTAGCCAAATCTCTTCCCCTTGACAGAAGGAATATGTCTCTTCAGAGAACAGTTGTGGGAGATGGAGATCACCCACTGTCACTTCCCTTCAGAAACCAGGGGTCATTCCACTATTGAGGAGAGATGTTGTTCCTTGGGTTAAGCAGTTTGGATCCCTGGGATCCTGAGCTAACCTTCCCCTTTTGGGGAGAGATGTGATTCTCCCCAAATCTTCTGTCCCCTTTTCTAGTGTCAGAAAGCAACCAGACCTAATTCTAAATTAGTAAACAATTTATTTGGTTTCACAGAGGGGAGGAGAGGTAGGCAAGGAAAGTGGGGAGTAGAAAACCCTAACACTGGTCCCCTCTGGCAGGCTGCCCCCCCCAAGTTCTTGGGGTTTAAGGCACTTGAACCCTCCTCGAGCCAACGGCAGCTTGATTCCTATTCCTCAGCTAACTAGCTCTTAATTCAGGAGTCCAGGAACAAGTCAGGGAGAGATAGAAATCTCAGGGAGAGATCTGGCTAGCTCCAGCCAGTGTGAATCCAAATCTAAAACCCTCTTGAGAATTCCGGTAGCTGTTCTTGAAGAGTCTTAGTGGAGGTGTTTTGGGGTCCCAGAAGGAATAACAGGTCCCAAATGGATGGGCTCTTTCTCAGCTTCCAGGAAAACATCCTTTCCTCCTCCACCTCCCAGGCTGGAAGACCTTTGACAGTTGGAGCTTCCCTCTCTCTCTGCCCCTCCTCCTCTGCTCTTCAGCTGATCTCCCCTGGATCTTGCATCAGGGTTTAACAAATAACTCAATCTTTTGGTTCTTAACCCTAGTTATAACTATCTATTTCTCTATCCCACCCCCCTCCCACCAAAAAAAATCTCTTTTCCTTCAACTATATCTTACTCTTATCTCACCTTAGCTACCCAAGCCTACACTAAGACAAGGTTCTGGGAAAATCTCCTGGGTAGGTGTGGTTTTGTTACACGGGGTTGATACAATTGAATAACATATTTTGGATTAACAGTGTCCCAGAACAATATGCAACAATATTGATTTGAAACTACCTGGCAACAATATCTTAATGATCTCCAAACTATGGTAACATTTTTCCAACTCTTATGTTGTCCTCTGTTTTCTTAACTTCTCTAGCTATTACAAATTCTTTAATTCTTAATTTCCTACATCATGTTTCTTACATTACAAGTCAGTGCAGTTTTTAAGCTATTAGAGCTTAAAGATATTTCAAAAATAAAATAGGCAGGAGTTGGCAACAGATTGTATATGGAGTTTAAGAGAGTCAGAGTGAGGACCTGTAAAGGATGAAACAAGCCTAGGCTGTGAGGCCGGATAACCCAGAGAATACTGGTGCTCTTGATAATAATAAGGAAATTTGGAAGAGAGAGAATTTGAAGTGGGTGGGTAGCAATGAGTTCAATTTTGAATTCAATGGGTTTGAGGTTTCTATGGGACATCCAGTTTGACATGTCCAATGGGCAGTTGGAGATATGAAACTGAATGTCCAGAGAATGGTTAGGACCAGATAAATCAATCTGGATATCATTGAGATGACAATTGAATATCTAGGAATTCATAAAATCACCAAGTGAAATGGTATAAAAGAAATAGAAAAGAAGGCCCAGAATAGTCTTGGAGGTACCCATAGTTAGTGGGCATTGATAAAAATCCAGCAGAGAAGATTGAGAAGGAACAGTTGGATAAGTAGGAGAAGAATCAGGATTGAACCTAGAGAGAAGAGAATATTAAGGAGAAAAATGTCAAAAGCTACAAAGAGGTCAAGAAGAATGAGGACTGAAAAAAGGCCATTGATAATTTCAGAGAGAGCAGTTATGGTGGAATGATGAGATCAGAATCCAGAACAAAAAAAGAGCTAAAAGAGTGAGAAGAGAAGAAAAAGATGTAGAGGAATTCGGCTATCAAATTTCTGTGAAACAGATCAGATACTTTTAATATACTATAAGCCCAATATAATAACAATAAAAAAATTAATACAATTTTAAACTAATAACTGAAACTAAAAACTGAATAGTATCTAGAGCTAGGGACATAACAATCTCACAATTTTTTACAATAGTTAGACTTACTTAGAATGCTGTGTTTAAATTTACATATAATATATTAGAGAGCATCAATATGGGGATCATCCAGAGAACAGTAACAGTATAGTGAGAGGTCTCAAGATCATGTCAGATAAAAACTATAGAAGAAACAAATTTTTTAGCTTAGGGAAGACATTAAATTCAAGTACTTACTGTCACATACAATTATTAGAATTGTTTTTCCTGGCCAAGAGGAAAAGATGATCAATAGTGTCAAAAGCAACAGAGAGCTATAAAGAATGTGAGGATTGGAAAAAAAAAAACACATTAGATTTGTCTTCATAAGGCAGTAATTGAGCAATGGTTGGTCATCAAAGAGTCATCTTTCAACTGAATGTAAGGGAAACCTTCCTAATAATTAGAAATGTTTGAAAATTGAATGAACTGCCAAGAGAGTTAATATTTTCCTTTCCCTGCTTTGAAATAATTCTGAATGACTGCTTGCTGTACATTCTGTGATGGGGATTCTTTCTCAGGTGCAGGCTGGACCAAGAGATCTCTTCTAATGAGCAGGTGTACAAATAGGATAGTATTGATTATTAGGAAAGGATTTGGGTCTTCTATATAGCAAGAATAAGAGTGAGAAAAATAGTTCTAGTGTTATATTGAACCTGGAAAATCTCTAAAAGAACAAGTTAGAGAGATATGGTTAAGAGAAAAATCTTAGATCCAGAGTAAAGTCCCCATCATCATTTTGGATTGATACTCTACTGAAGATTTATTGGATGAAAAGTGGCTGCAAAATAACAAAAGCACAGTAACAGCAAGAGAAATCATCCCACTAGTGACATCAAGAATTCATGAATGAAGAAAAAATCCAGTAATAATAGCATCATTTAAAAGCTTCATCATCACTTAAACGCTATTGGCCCACATTATTTTCCATACATCACATTCTCCCTCATCTCATTCCTTCTCATAATATCCTAGTGTTCTTCCTTTGTCTTTACAATGGAGGCTTAATTTCTTCTCCTGCTTCTTTTTTGCATGCTGGAATGCAGAAATTCTATTTATACTGATTACTCTTCCCTTATTAACAAGGGCCAAATGAATGGAGATAAGTAAAAATGGAATATTCACTTTTTGTTCTGCTCCCTTTGCAACAGCTGGGTTTTGTTTTCTGGTGGTGTGTTTCTGGCTTGTGAACAATATGATGATTGATAGAAAACCAACCAAACCTGGGAAGTGGGGATTCAAGGCCAAAGTTAGGGGGTGGGGAAGCCAGAAGCAATATAGAGTAAGACAAAAAGCCCTGGGCTAGGAATCAGAAGGTCCTGCATCATTGTCACAACTCTGCCAGCCAAAAGTTATATGACCTTGGGTTTTTCCTTTTAAGAATTCCATTTCATCTCTGAAAAGTGAGTGTGTGAGACTGGATAATCTCCAAACTGTTTATATTTCAAAGATCTATGCCACAGAATCACTGAATTGGAATTGACCTTAGAGATCATCTAAATAATACAATGTATAAGCTGAACACAAACACTCTCTATGAGATCTTTTGGAAGTGTTTCTCAAGCATCCATTTTGAAGTCTGCTAGTCATGGAAAATCCACTACTCTCATGGTGGCCATTTCTAAATAGCTCTAATTAAGGAAATTTTCTTTACAATAAACCAAAAATCTCTACCACTTCCATCCATTCATCTCTCCTCCTCTAATTTTGTCCTTAGGTGCAAAATGGAATAAAGCTAATGCTTCTTCTTTGACAGCCATTCAAATCATTTTCTCAAATCCAGAAAATTATCTTGTAAATTACATGATTAATATATCAAAAAAGTATGTAAAGAGCCAAAACCTAAGGAGACAGAGCATTTCCATCTAGGGACCTCAGAAAGCTTCCTGAAAGAAGAAGTATACGAGTTTGTCTTTAAATACTGGGTAAGTATTTAAAAAGCAAAGGAGATAGAAGGAAATTTCATATATATGGAATAACATGATCATGAAGAAATGGTGGAATTAAGATTGTGGCACTGGATGGTGAGGGATCCTGAATGTCATGTGAAGGGGTTAAAACTTGAACCAAGATGCATTAAGAAGTCAATGAAACTATCTGAGTTCTCCCTTAAAGATTTGAAGATTATGATTATGTTCTCCATACAACCTCAAATCTTCTTTTTCCAGATTAAATATTCCCCGTCTTGGATAATATGACCTTCATGTTCTTCCTTCCAATCTATGAGGTGCAGCTAGTTGGTGAAGTAAATAGAATGCTAGTTATGGAATCAAGAAGTCCTAATTTCAAATCCTAATAAATATACAGTAACTCAATTACTTTAGTATATCATTTAAACTCTGCTAGCCTCAGTTTCCTCTTTGGTAAAATGGAAATAATAATAGCATCAACCTCACAGAGTGTTATGAGGTCCAAATGAAAAGGAAAATGCTTTGCCAAATGTGAAACATTCTATAAACATTAACATTTTACTAATAGTAATTTTTATGGTGTTTTCTTCTTGTTCCTTCAGACTCATAGGGAACAATATTTTCCTCCCTTCATTTGCCCACTTTTAAATTAACTTTATTCTGGCCTATTAGAAACTGGATTTACTTGACTTGTTCCCTTTTCTCCTTCACTCTGATCATTAAGGAACCAGGAATTAAAACAAAATAAGCAACTCTGGTCCACCTTTATTCACCTCAAATTCATCTTGAATGACTGAACTGAATTTCTGTACTTCTGTGGTATTGGGAACTGGGATGGAAATGTCATCCTCCCATTAAATCACACTTAAATATATGTAATTTGTACCAGGTTACTCAAGGAATTGGTGACAAAGCTTGGATGAGTACTTAAGTCTAATATAACTATCACAGAGTGTTTTTTTTTTCTTATAACCACAAAAGGTGTTGATACCACGCTCTGAGATTCTGGAGTGGTGGGAGAAAATAAAGAAATTAATCAGCATCTTAGAATTTAGCTTGGGGGGCAGTGGGGTAGCTCAGTGGATTAAGAGCCAAGCCTAGAGATGGGAGGTCCTGGGTTCAAATCTGGCCTCAGACACTTACCAGCTGTGTGACCCTGGACAAGTCACTGGACACCCATTGCCTAGCCCTTACTACTCTTATGCTTTGGAGCCAATACACAGTATTGATTCTGAGATAAAAGGTAAGAGTTTAAAAAAAAGAATTTAGCTTGATGAACTTGAATGAGACTGAGTAGAGGTTCTCATTACCATGAAATTGCTGTTGCTGCTAAGTATGATATGGTTCTATTCCCATAGGTCATAAGTCAGTGCCTGGTAGTGAGTTAAATATTAACTCTTTCAGTTCCCAGGGGTGGCACTAAGTGAATTATTACTCTATTGCCCCAGGATCCTATTTGAGTTAATGAAAGGAAAACCCCAATGGAATCTTCAGGATGTTTCCATCACTTTATCTAAATTATAAAGGAAAGAAAGCCTCTCAATAAGGTTCCATAAGCTTCAACATCATCACAGATAATCTAATGGGGGAAAAAAATAAGATAAGACATGATGTAGAAAAGATGATTCTGTGCTCTTTTCCTCTTACAATTCATGACTTCCATTGAAGCCCAGCTCATGTGCTAACAAAGCCTTTTTTGCTTCACCTAATGTCTCCTTTCCTCATCAGATTATCATGTATATATCTAAGTATAGTGTAGTCTTCCTTCTTCTACTTACAGAAAAAGTTCCTTGATGGCAACAATTGTATTTGTTTTGTGCCCCAGTACCTAACACAGTGCCCAACACATAGTGGGAACCTAAATACTTATCAACTGAATAAATAAAAGTATGCATTTTATGGTATGATGTATATGTTCATATTCCTCTGAACTGGATTGATTTAGGAAGGCAGAGTTCTTATTTTACATATTTATATATAAATCTAACAGAAAAAAATTGATAAATAGTGGAGACCAAAGGAGTTTAGAAACTGCCTTGCAACTAGGGCAAGGGTTTTTCCCAGTTTTGTGCTTGTTCTGTTTTGTTTTTCTCATGTCCACATTTGAGAGTTAGGTGAAGCCAATGGGTCCTTTTTAGAATGATTTTTAAACACCTAAGTAAGATATAAAGAATTACAAAGGAAACCAATTATACTTATAATAAAAAAAAAAGGTATTCTTTTTTTCTCACTCTAGTTCACAAAACAGACCTTTTGAAATAGACTAGAGTCTCCTTACCTCTGCTTCTTAGAATTCTGTTTCCTTCAGAACTCAGGTCAAGTGTCAACTTGTACATGAAATCTTTCTTGATATCCCAACTATTATTGCTTCCCCTCCCTTTGCTCTCCCTGTATTTTTCTTGTATATTCTCAGAGATAGAGACATTGCATAGATATAGATATTCAACTGGACTGATAGGTATTTCTTGAATTTCTAATAACTATTAATGGACTCTATCACCTTGTTAAGCAGTAATTTTTATTCACTAATTTGAATAAAAATATATATAAATAAATTTTAGCATCAGCGTTTATATATATATTTGTATATATGTATGTATATATGGTATAAAAAATAAAATTAATCCCAAATAATAAAAATATTATATTTTAAGAGACCTATTAATGATTATTAGAAATAAAGGAATAAAAAGGTAATAAAATTTAAAAAACACATGCCCATGGCTAATTAGCCTGTTCAAAATCCCCGCTTACCACCACAGTCACCGACAGGATGTAAAGAGGCCGGGACCTGCAACTCCACTGCCTAATATCCCCTGACTCTAGGAAGTTCGAAATGACAGGAAGTCAGTGGGCTCCCAGGAAATGCAGTTTTTAGGGTAACAGATTTCTAATTACACATAGGAGAGAAAGAGGGAGAGAGAGAAAGAGAGAGAGAGAGAGAGAGAGAGAGAGAGAGAGAGAGAGAGAGAGAGAGTAAATAAGAAAGGGAGGGAAGAGGGAAAGAGAAGGAGAGAAACAGGGAAAAGAAAAGGGAGGCAAGAGAGGAAGGGGAAAGAAAGAGAGAGAAAAAGAGAAACGGGGGGAAAAGGAATCATAGTTGTTCGTTTTGTTCACAGAGACAATTTTACATAGTGGATACAGTATTGGAAACAATGAGACCTCTGTTCAAATCCTGCCTTTGATGATTACTATTTATATATCCTTGGGCAAGTCATTAGTCTCCCTGGACCTCAGTGTCCTTAGCTACCAAAAAAAAAAGGTAATTATACCTATAGTGTTAGTGTTGTGCTCAAAGAAATAATAAACTGGAGGAATTCCATGTGAACTGGAATAACCTCTAGGAATTGATGCGGAGTGAAAGGAGCAGAACCAGGAGAACATTGTACACAGAGACTGATACACTGTGGTACAATCAAATATAATGGGCTTCTCCATTAATGGCAATGCAGTGATCCTGAACGACTTGGAGGGATCTAGGAGAAATAATACTATCCACATTCAGAGGAAAAACTGGGAGCAGAAACACCAAAGAAAAACAACTGTTTGAATACATGGGTCAAGGGGATATGACTGGGGTTGTAGACTCTAAATAAACATCCTAGTGCAAACATCAACAACATGGAAATAGGTTCTGATCAAGGACACATGTAATACCCAGTGGAATTGCGCATCAGATATGGGAAGGGTGGGTAGTGTAAAAATGGAGATTTAAACCCCGGACTTCAATCCCCAGAAGTCCTTGCTCTAGTTCCCAAGATGCCCTCTAATCTCACTGAGATCCCCACCTGGGTGAGATGAAAATTCCTATTTAAAATGGCTGTAAAACCTACTGAAAGGCTCTCTCTCTGCTTCCGCTTCCAAGCACACGCATCTCTCAAGATGTAGTGTAAGTGAAATTGAATGGGCCTTTCAGTCCTCCTAGGCACGTGCTTTCATATTTTATATTTTCTTTATTTCTCAATATTTAATAAACCTCTAAAAATATAATACCTTTAGCAGAGAAACTAAAATTTTAACTGTAACAGTAGAGGGGAGAGAGGGAAAGAATATGATTCTTGTAACCAAAGAATAATGTTCTAAATTGATGAAATAAAATTAAAATTAAATAATAATAATAATAATACCTATAGTGCTTTCTTCACATGTTTTTGTAGTTGCTGTTAATTTGAGACTCAAATTAGAGTAAATTATGTAAAGTTCTTTACATACTTTAAAGAAGAAATGTCCTTTATAATTCTTTTTTTTAAACCCTTATACTTTCTGTTCCAGCAAGAACTCTAAGAGTGTCAAGGCTAGACAAATAGGGTTGACTTACCCAGGGTCTCACATCTAGGAAGTGTCTGGGGTGAAATTTGAACCCAGGTTCTCCTATCTCTAGTCCAGGCTCTCTACCCACTGTGCTATCTACCTGTCCCAAATATAATTACTTTTTTCACTGAACAGTAATTGATGAAATTCCTAGTATAGAAAACCTAGTGTTCTATGTTGGGAGTAGATTCAAAGGCAAATGGACCTGATATTTACCCTCCTAGAGTTTGAGATCCAGCAGCCTACTGGTATACACGAAACCTAACCAATATTTTATGATTACATAATAAGATAGAGCAGAATAAAAAGGAATGAGAATATTTAGCACTGTATGTGGCACATAGCAGGGGCTTAATTAATGTTTATTGCTTGACTGATGGAAGGCATACAAGGGATTCAAGGGAAGTATTATACAAATGAAGATCCTTACAGACTACACTCATAGTTCCTGGGAACCCTAAGGAAACAAGTGCTCTACCAGCATAGAGTAAGACATATACAGTAGGGGTTTAATACCTACTTTTCAACTTGATGATCCAACAAGCCTCATAGACTCCATTGCTACTCTTTGGAAATATAGGTAATGTTTTATAGATAGATAGATAGATAGATAGATAGATAGATAGATAGATAGATAGATAGATAGATAAGGAGTGGTTAAAAAAAACTGTTATCCAAAAGTACTTTTCTGAAATAAAATATTTCTAACTCAATCTTTCCCATTTCCAATTTTTGGGTGGGGGTCCCTCTCAGTCTTAGTCAGAATGATCTTTCCCTCTCTGTCAATTCTTTAATTATGTACCAACAAATACCGTCTGGATAGGTTTGTTTGTCCTTTTACCATTTGTAGTTTCTCTGTTTTCCACATGGGAATAACAGATGAAGTCCTCACTGCTAATCAGAAGGGGGAAAAATGACTTTGTTGTATCTTCAACTTGGAATTATGGCAACAATCAAAATGGAGCTGAGCCGTGTCTCAGGAAAAAGCCAAGTTTGACTCTCACTCACTAAAGGATATTCTATGTGGGGTATTCATTTAAGATTGTGATTTCAGTCTAATTGGTCTCAATGATAATTCTCATAGCAACTAATGATTATGTGCTTGACTCTCTAGAGTGTGTCAGATTGGAATGGGCATGTACCACTAAATTATAGAAGTGTTTCAGGCAAACTGTAAGCAGGGAAATTCCTTTGCTCCCTTCTATCCTTGTGATTCCTAAACCAAAACATCTGATAACTGACCCAGAGAGGATTATCCTCCTTGGATGTCCTCTAAATGGACAGAGATATATATCTCCTTGATATCTTCAAGTTGTATCTCAGACATCCATCTGTCCTCTAAACTATGAGGGTCAACCCCTATGTCTTCAGGCAGACCCTGGTCAGATGACCAACCTCCCCACCTATGCCTCAGTGCATACGACTCTAGAGTCATATCTTCACCATAGCACAGAGTCACGTCTTCACTGTTGTAAAGGGTATAAAGACCCCAGACCTGAGGTCATCTGGGAACAGCTTTCAATCTATGCTGTTCCACCTAGGAGGCAGTCTTCCACCTATGCTGTCCTCCTAACCAAATTCAACATTAGCTTCTAAATGAATAAATTTTTCTTTTTCTTTTTCTTTTTTTAACCCTTACCTTCCATCTTGGAGTCAATACTGTGTATTGGCTCCAAGGCAGAAGAGTGGTAAGCACTAGGCAATGGGGGTCAAGTGGCTTGCCCAGGGTCAGACAGCTGGGAAGTGTCTGAGGCCACATTTGAACCCAGGACCTCTTGTCTCTAGGTGTGGCTCTCAATCCACTGAGCTACCCAGCAGCCCCCTCTTTTTATTTTTAAACTAAGTTTCGGAGTCATGCATCTTTGCAAAAGGTACCCTTCCCAAACCCTGGGGGTTCACCTCAAGCCCCCCCCCCCAACAGGATCAAAGTAAATAGAACAGATTAGTTCCTTCTACTGTGCTCCCTATTCATCACTATCTCCAAGCTACCTCTCTCCCACCCCACCCTCTGTTGCCCACTCCAATCTCCAGTCTCCTAAGTGGTGACTAGAATGCAAGAATGTTTGTTTTAATATGGTTTTAATAAGGTTTTGATCTTTGCACCCCTGCATATTTCAGTACTTGCACTTATCAATCAATCACCAGTTCTGAGCACCTGTGTCAGGCACTGGAAGATACAAAGATAAACGTGAAATAATCTCTTTGGAGCAGAAGTAGCAGACGAAATCCAGGCAGTAGGTGTTAACTTAGAAATAATAACTACTAAAGTAGTCAGAACTACTAAACTACTAAAAGTAGTCAGAAAAAACAAATCTTTAATCAGGAAAGGGATAGGCCCAGTAAGCAGCCACTATCACAGAGCACAGGAAATGCACCATGCTAGACAGTTTCTCTGAAGAATAGAACTTGGGGAACTTATCCATTTGGAGAACTAAGGACAGGGAAGCATGACTGATTGACATTACCATGGTTACAAGGAAATGAGAAACTCAAGACAGGATTATCAGGATGAGGCTGATGCTTTATAATAGATACAAAAAGGAAGGGTCCAGCCAAGGGCTGGGCTACCTGGGAGAGGACTTTGGTATAATGAGAGAAACTACTAGGACAAAAGGGTACTTAAATTAAGTCTACCTTAAAGTCTACTATCTGTCTGAAATGGGTGAGTCTGGGACTTCCTTTGGGGTAAGTTCTCAGGGGACAGAGGCAGACTTGGACTCTCTAGATTTCAAGTTGACATAGGGTACCGAGACAGGAGTGCATTCTGGGAGGGATGGAGAAATATATAGCTAATAATAAAAGGAGTGCCATTTTATCATTATCAAAGTACTTTCAAATATTACCTTATTTAATTCTTACAATAATCCTGTGAATCAGAAACTATTTTCATTACCATCTTATTGATGAAAAAAACAAAGGTTCAGAAAGTTTAAGTGAGTTGCCTAAAATCCCAAAGTACTGAGTAGTTGAGGCAGGATTTGAAGTCAGGTATTCTAGATTCCCAGTCCACTATTTTATTTAGCTACTCTTTTACCACCCATTCTCCCCATACACACTGCTCTTACCAAGCTTCTCCTTCATCTACCCTCTTTGACTGAACAGTGAAAATTAGATGGAGATCTCCTTTAGAGGGAGATTATAATGAGCCAGGTACACTTTACAATGGTTATCTCATTCAATCCTCATAATAACCCTGGGAGAAGGATATTATTATTATTATTATTATCCCCTTCTTATATATGAAGAATCTCAGACAAATAAAGATTACATAAGAAGGAGGGGAAGAAAAAGGAGGAGCAGGAGTAGAAACCCAGATAGTAGGGTGTCCAAAAGAAGAGGAAGAGGAGGATGAGAAACTCAGATAGTAGATTACCCAGAAGAGGAGGAGGAAGAGAGACCCAGATAGTAGAGTACCCAGTGAAGGAGGAGGAGGAAGAGAAGCCCAGATAGTAGGATGCCCAGAGAAAGGGGAGGAGGAGGAGGAAGATGAGAAGGAGGAGGAGGAGAAACCCAGATAGTAAGTTACCCAGAAGAGGAGGAGGAAGAGAAACCCAGAGAGTAGGGTACCTAGTGAAGGAGGAGGAGAAACCCAGATAGTAGGGTACTCAGAAACTCAAACTTTGACCTTTTAAAACTCACAGATCAGAAAGTCTCTAATCTTCCTACCTAAAACGAAAAAAAAAAAAACCAACAACAATAACAACCATATACAGAGAAACTGAAACAAAAATCAGAGACCATTTTCTCAGGGCCATATGTCTACTTCAGAGGGAAAGAAATATAGTAGTAGGAGTAAGAGTGGGAGTAGTAGTAGTAGTAGTAGTAGTAGTAGTAGTAGTAGTAGTAGTAGTAGTAGTAGTAGTAAAAGTAGTAGTAGTAGTGGCAGTAGAGTGGTAGTGGTAGTGGTAGTAATTTATTAATAGGAGTAGTATTAATAGGAGTATTAATAGGAGTAGTAGCAACAATAACAACAACACTCAAATACCACTTATATACTAAGCACTTAATAATTATTATCTCATTTGATGACTCTATGAGGCAGATATTATTATTTTCCTTATTTAATGGATGGGAAAACTGAGGCAAATAGAGATTAAGTATCTTATCTCTGATCACACAGCCAGTAAGTGTCTGAGATAAAATCTGATTTCAATTCTTCTTGATTAGAGAATAAGCACTTTGTCTACTTCTATATCTAGTCATCACATAATAAATTTATTCAGAAAGATTTGGCTAGAATAGAGAATAAATATCTTGATCACAGTCATCAAAGCTCTTTACATCTAAGACAGGTAGAGCTTTTCCTGTGTGAGGAGTTATCCTCCAGCTACTAGTGTCTTCCTCTGAAATATTTTTATTTCTTTTGAAATATATTTTATATATAATTATTTGTAGTAAGAGCACTCTGTCTCACTCTCAAAGAGCCAGGGTAGCTATATATTGCTCTCAGGGTTTGAGGAGTTTGAGAGGGGTCCAAAATATCTCTCCTCTAGTTTCATTGGCTTAACTGCTTACTATTTACTATTACCCCCAGTCCCAATGTTTTTCTTCAGAATTACATCTTCATCTATTTTAACCTCTTTCCATAAATTAATTATTACAAAGGATAGTTTACTTCCCAGATGTAGCAAGAAGAAAAGGTAAAAATATCTCTTCCCCAATAACACCTATATGCACACCATTATTTGCTATGTCTTTCCAAACTCTGCAAAAAGTGGGCTCAGTCTTAGTAAATTAATCAATACTGACCAATTCAATTCCATCCTGAAACAGCATGACTGCAAGAGTAGTCTTTGTCTCAGCTATAACTGGGCTAACTCTTTATTCCTTAAGACAGCAATGCTGAGCTCACTACAAAACGCAGATAGTAGGATACCCAGACACCCAGAGATTCAACCTCTTGACCTTTTAAAACTCACAGATCAGAGTCTCTATTCTCCTCACCTAAAATGATAAAGAACAAATAAAGAGAAACAAAAACAAAAACCTGAGGCCTGTTTCTCAGGGTCGTACATCTACTTCAGAGAAAAAAAAATGTAATGTATTTCCCTTTAAGGTACCAAATACTATCAGCAAAGGATTCACATCAGGAGAACATCCAAAGAGATGGTCCAGACTATTTAAAGCCACTTGAAGATGCCCCCAGGTCCAATTACATTACTGAAACCAAACAAAA
Organism: Monodelphis domestica; assembly: GCF_027887165.1. Lineage (NCBI taxonomy): Eukaryota > Metazoa > Chordata > Mammalia > Didelphimorphia > Didelphidae > Monodelphis > Monodelphis domestica. Next base: position 133,864,338 of record NC_077229.1, on the reverse strand, counting down.
ATGTTCTCCAATTGCAAACAGACTAGAAATAGTTACAGACTGCCTTTCTCAAATGGGGAAACTGAGTCAGAGGATCATACTAATGCATTCTGATCACACTCCAATCCCCTTTACCTCTATATGTACTTTTTGTTACAATAATGATATTATCATAAGTAAGTAGGTGGCACAACCAATAAAGCATTGGACTTAGGAAGTCTGCAGTCCAAATTTAGCCTTGGATACTTACTAGCTGTGTGATCCTGGGCAAGTCACTCAACCTCTCTCATTCAATTTCCTGTATCTGAGTATAATATTAATATCTACTTCCCAGGATTATTGTGGTGATAAAATTAGATGGTATTTGTAAAAGGCTTTGATACTTTAAAGTACTATATAAATGCTAGTGATCATCATTATAATTTACCTGTAAGAATGTAAACTCTATGAGAGAAAGGATTGTTTCATTCTTTGTCTTTGTATCCCTCAAATCTAGTATTGTACCAGTCAGAGTAATCACTTAATAAATGTTTTTTGCTTGCTAGATAACCTGGTATTCTCAGAGCTGGAAAAAAAAATTATTCCAATTATGCTTCCTGTCCTGCTTCTGACATGTCCCTGGTCATAAGTCTACATGTTTGATCAGAGAGCAGACTGTCACCAAAGATTCTTGTAAATCAACATCATTTGTTCCTCCCTAAACAATAATCTGGAAAGTTCCAGTCCTTGTGTTCATTTGTGTTTATCAGACAAAAGTGTATGGCAACACGTTATTTGGATAATCACCTCGATTCTCTACTTTCTTTGGTATCTGGAGTCCCACAGACAGTGTCTAAGAGAAAATGGTGTTGTGGAAAATGTTGACGTCTGAATTATTAGATGCTGTGGTTGGTGAGGTCAGCCAGAATTCTGTGTGACAAATGAAGCATCCACTTAGAAAAAAGCATTTGTTATCAGGAAGTGTGACTGATCATGGACAGAAGGGGAAAACTATAGCAACAACCATATTTTTTAGTTTTCACATAATTCTCAAGTTTATGAAGTATTCTCTCTACATTATTCCATTTGATCTACTTAATAATACTTAAGAGGTAGAGATTATTATTCTCACTTTATAGATGAAGACACTGAGGCTCAGAGAGCTTAAATGACTTACCCAGGATCATAGAGCAAAGAAGTTTCTTAGGCAGGATCTGAATCCTAGTCTTTCTGACTTGAATTCAGCACATTTTCCACTGAGTGCATTTTTGTCTCATAAAAAATAAAAACTTAGCAAATCAGGGTCATGAAGCACTTTGACATTGTTTTTGTTCTTTGTCTGCCCTCAAAGAGGACCAATGACATTATGATGTCTAGTCAGCATACAATGTGTTGATGTCTCATCAGTCCAATAAGAACTTGGAAGGCTCTGCCACAGATAGGGCACAAATAGCCTCTATGAACATTTGAGCTGGGAATGTTTCGAAATTTGCGCATCTCGCTTTTCTTTTGAGCCACTGCAATTCTGTTTTGCTCGTGAAACACAATGTCTTCTATGAGGCAGGTATTCCATACAGGATGGTCCTGTGCCAGCATCTCCTTTGTCTCACAGTTTAGATACCAAAGTTCTTCAGAGAAACCTTGAGGGTGTCCTTATATCTCCTCCTCTGACTTCTTTGTGAACCTTATGTGAGTTCTCTGTAAAAGTCTTTTAGGTAAACATGTTTGGCGTCCGGGCTACATGGCAGGTCCATCAGAGTTGGCAATGGAGTTTGAATGTCTGGCAATTGAGCTTAAGAAAGGATTTCAATGTCCAATATACATCAATAGTCCAAGTAAACTAAGTCCTATCTGAATATCCTGCAAATGGGATGGGTCTTAGTTTATTGATCAATTAAATAAACATTTATTAAGTGTCTACTCTGTGCCAGGCATTGTGCTAAGTGCTTGGGATGCAGGAAGAGGCAAAAGATAGTCCATGCCCTCAAGGATCTTATAGCCTAATCAAGGAGACCTTAGGTCAATAAATATTTACCAAGCAAGCTATATACAGGATAAATGGGAAATAATTAACAGAGGGAAGGATTTAAGAGAGGTTGGGGAAGGTTTCTTATAGGAGGTGTGATTTTAGCCAGAATTAAGGCAGGGATCCCCAAATTCTGGCCTGTGGGCCACATGCAGCCCCCTGAGGCCATTTATCTGGCCCCCACTGCACTTCCAGAAGGGGCACCTCTTTGACTGGTGGTCAGTGAGAGGAGCACTGTATGTGGTAGCACCGCAAAGCGTAGCATTGCTCACGTACAGTACTACTTCCAATGACATAATCCTTTGCATGATGCATTGTTCTGAGAGTAACTGAACGAGAATGAGGCTTCGCACAAAGGATTATGTGACTACACAATAGAAGATGTCAGCATGACGATCTGGGGGAGAGGATTCCGCACTGTGTATACTGCTGCCCAGTATAGTGGTGGCAGTGATGGGCCTGTGTAAGGTGTGACAGGCCCATCACAGCCAGTGCTGCAGCCTCTGCTATCCCAGACAACAGTATACAGATTTGTTCATAGTTTTTTGTTTTTTTTTTTAATAGTCCAGTCCTCCAATGGTCTGAGGGATAGTGAACTGGCCCCCTGTGTAAAAAGTTTGGGGACCCCTGACTTAGAGGAAACTAGAGAAGGCAATAGGAGAAACAGAAGATGGAAAGCATTCCAAACATGGGGAACAGTTAGAAAGAATGCCTAGAAAGGAGAAATGGAGTGACTTGTTTATGGAATAGGCAGGAAGCTAGTGCATTTATTAAACTCTTACTGTGTTCCAGGAATCGTGATTAATACTGGGGGTATGAAGAAAATTTAAGTGCCTGAACTTTGTAATGGAGGCCTCATTTGGAAGTCTTTTTTCTCTTCCTATGTTTCTTTCTTTGTTTTTTTCTTCCTTTCTTTCTTTTCCCCTGCTTCCTTCTTTTCTTCTTTCTTTCTTTCTTTCTTTTTTATTTTTTGGCTTATTTCTAGCTTTTAAGATACCCAAGTTCACCAAAATTTTGACCACTCAATAAGGGAAAAGTTGCTGTTTCTTTTCAATCCTCCTAAGTACTAGATTAATCAGTATTATTTCCCTCTGGACACATAAAACTGAGGTAATTATCTAGAAAATTCAGTCCCTATTTTGACTTTTGGCAGAGTCATTAGGAAAAAAAAATACATTAGGACACCTGAATTACTCAGATAATTTTCTAAATTATTCATTCTATTTTGTGTCTGTAGTCATATAGACGAGACATTTATCTCAACTCAGTTAATATTGGTGATGGACTTGATTTATTTAAACAACTTTTAAGTTTGATGGGTTCTTTGCTCTTGTCCAAATAATAATCATATGATGATTGATGGTTTCTCTCACGGATAGCACTTCTCTACAGATAACTTCAAAATCTAGATCTCTATTTTTGACCTCTCTGTAATTCAACAGCAATTAAAACAAACAAACAAAAAAAAAAAACCTCTTACTTTCTGTCTTTGGATCAATACTATCTATTGATTCTAAGGAAGTAGAATGGTAAGGGCTAAGTAATGGGAGTTAAGTGACCCTGGGGTCACACAGCTAGGAAGTATCTGAGGCCAAATTTGAACACAGGATCTCCCAACTCCAGGTCTGCTCTCTATCCACTGAGCCACTTAGCTGCTCCAACAGCAAATATTCACTAAGTAAGTTACTGTGTGCAAGAATCTATGACAAGTGCTGGAGATAAAAAGTATAAAGGAAAGGAATCCCTCTCCTACAAAAACACACAGGAGGAAAGCAAAGGGGAGAAAATAGCAGAGAAAATAGCAAACATTCAGTAAAGTCTATTGAATTGGGAGTGACAGAAGCAAAGGACAGATCAGCAATTTTTGAAAAGGAAGAGCATAATAACTATTGGTCAGGGCAGGGTGAGCTGTGAGGATGATCTGGAAATGTTAGACAGAAGAGGTAGTAGTAGCCAAGGATGATAAGCAATCTAGATGGCAAAGATAAGAAACTAGCTCATTCCAGGCTTGGAAAACTTACATTTAGGAATGCATGCAGATAGGAGACAGCAAGTAGAGTTTGGGGATCAGATAATTCATTTCAGCTGAAATGTAAAGCGAATGACAAGCATCCATGAAATAAGGCTGGGAAATTAGGCTGGAATCAAAATCTGAGGACTTCTAAATGCCATACTAAAGGATTTGTGTTTTTATCATAAAAGTGATAGGGACTCTGTGAAAAAAAATTTGAGAGGACGAGTAACAAGTTTAATTCAATACCTATTTGACTTTGACAGCTGTGTGAAGGATATATTGAAAAGGGATAGTATAGTATTAGGAAAGTCAATTAGGAGATTACTAGATCTTATTAATGGAATTATTATTGGATCTCCAATTACTTACTGGTCATCTCTACCTAGATTCTCCATTGAAATTACAAACAATATATAAAGGACTAATTGTTTTATCCTTTCATCTAAAGCCACTATTCCTTCAAACTTCCTTATTTCTATCTATGAAATCACTGTATTTATTGAGTCTTCCATGTGCAAAATATTGGGCTTATATTTGACAATTTCCTTTCTCTTACTTTTCAAATCCAGTCAATCAGTAAGTCCTCTTGATTCCACATCCTAAGGACTGTCTCTTCCCACTGACAGGTTTTTATTACTATTCACCTGGGCTATTTTAATAGCCTGCTCATTACCAATAGTCTAAGATGATTCTAATTAATTATCCCACCTCCACTGTCTTTCCACTATAATCTATACTTCATACAACTGGTAGATGTATCTTTTTTATTTCTCTTCTTGTTCTATTTGTTCATGTCACTCCTCAGCTAAAAAAATCTACAGTGGCTCCCTTCTACTTCCCAATTGAAATTTTAACTTCTTTACTTGTTCATAATTCATGGTACACTCCTACCTCACTCAATCCTATCTTTCTATTCTTATTTCACACTATTGCCCTCCATTTGTTCTATGTTCTAGCCAAACCAAACAATGTTACTGTCTCCAGGAATATCATCAAGTTGACTGGCTCCCTTCCTTATTTCATTCTAATCCCTATGCCTGGAATGTCATCACTGCCTTTCTCAACCTGCTGCACATATTCTTTAGAGCTCAATGCATATGCATTATCTTCTAGGAAGCTTTCCTTGATTTCCCCTGGTTGTTCATTAGGGCAACTAAGTAGTACAGTGGATAGATAGCTGAATTTGGATTTAGAAATATATGAGTTTTAATCTAGTCTCAAACACTAGCAGTGTCACCCTGGGCAAATTAGGTGAACCTTCATCTGCCTCAGTTTTCTCATCCTTAAAATCAAGAAAGCACCAACCTCCCAGATTTGTGGTAAGAAGAAAAGGAAATAAAATGTGTAAAGAAAGTGCTTCGCCAATCTTAAAAGAACTATATAAATGCTAGCTATTATTATTAATAACTTTGCCCTTTACATCTCACATAGTGTTTTGTTTACTCCTCCCTAATGCACATAAGCTTTATTGTGCTTTATGGTTATTTGTGTCTGTCATCCTCTCACTAGACTATAAGCCTTGAAGTCCTATAAAACATGTAAGTTATTATTGTTGCAAGGTCAAAGGAGGCAGGAATTGAGTCTTATCTAGAGGCAATATGGTATAGTGGGTAGGGAATTGAGTGTGGAGCCAGAAAGACTGTATTCAAGTTCCTCTTCTGGCATAGAGCGGCTGTCTGACCCTGGGCAACTGATTTAACCTCTGAGTGCTCAAGACAACCCTTTAAAAATTCAAGTTGCAGAAAAAGTGACAACTTTCATTGGTAGAGAGAGTTGTTTCATCTAGCAACTTTCTTTCTCAATGAAGTCATGGATCCAGTCCCTATCTCTTTCTTAACTGATCCTGTCCCACCTTATAGTTCCTTGGACAGTGCTCCATATAGAGGAATCACTATTAATATTGATTGAATGAATTTATTATTTTTTCCAAGTTGATATTTTACTCAGCCAACAAACATTAATCTTTCCCTATGTGTCAGTCACTACAGATACAAAGAAAGGTAAAAATACATTCCCTGCCCTCAAATTTGATATTATAATAAGAAAGAAACTTTATCATGTATAGGATATTTATATAGCTCACATGGAATATAATTTCCTAAAGAAGACAATAGGGCTAGCTAGAGAGATAAAAACAGTTGTAAGGAATTTAATTAAGGGTTTGACTAAATATATGAGAATTCTAAATTAATATTGTGATCACTGATTTAATAATATTATAACTCAAGCCAAAATGACCTTTAGTAGCTTTATTTACAAAGAGGTGGAAAGAATGAAAGTAGAGAAATGTAAGAAGAGGGTAAAGAAGATGTCTAGACTATCACACTAAATGTTTCTCTGGTGCCTGGCTCAGCCAGTCAAGGCTTATTAACTCTCCACCAGAGAATCTGGTGTTCTACTCAAGTGGCCTCCTCTAAGAGGGAAAGACCTCTCTGGAACTAATCTCTCCAGAAGCCAGGAAAGGAAGGCCAGCTGCTCACTCACCCAATATGGACTCCAAAGGAGAAGATCTAGGAGCAGTCCTCCCAGAAGCAGTCCAAGAGCCAAAGTCCCAGTCCAAGTCAACTTACCAGGAGAAGATCCAAGCCAAAAACCAAAGGAGCAGTCCCAAAAACTAAGGTCACCTCCAAGAGGCAAGTCACCACCTGAAGCTCCAAGCTGAAGATTCAAGTCAAAGAACCCTTGGTCAGAAGTTCAGAACTTTTTATAGTCCTTTTTCCACATCACATTCTGTCCCTTCTTCCACTTTATGTGAACCAATTACAGTCTTTAAATTTGCCTAGCACTGCCCAAGGGCAGGGCAGTCACCTCTGGGGTTATCTTCTGAGGGTGTAAACTCTCATCAAAGGATTCACAAGTTTCTGAATGATTGAATTAAAAGGGTGGAGCTCTCCAAGTAAGTGATTTGTGAATTCTCTTACTTAGTGTTAAGTAGGGGTATTTTTAAGTTTTTGGTTGATTAACTCAAAATAGACAAAGAATAAATAATTACTTTTCATACCTTAATCTTTCATCCTAGACATGTATGTGTGTGTGAGAGAGAGAGAGAGAGAGACAGACAGACAGAGACAGAGACAGACGTAGAGAGACAGAGACAAAGTGAGACAGAGAGACAGAGACAGAGAGAGAGGAAGGTAGGGAGAGGCTTCTGGGGAAAAAAATGGAATTTGACCTGAGTCTTGAAGGAGGCTAAGGAAATCTAGAATCAAACATGAAGATAGGGAATATCCCAGGCATGGAGGGCAGCCAGTATAAAAATACAGTGTCAAGAGATGGAATATCCTGTACAAGAAGGTAGTTTAGTAAAATTGGAATTTTATCTTCTAAAGAAATAGGAAGTGGATTACTCCCAGGGCTGGATTACCCCTCTCATCTGCTGCCTTCACTCCTACTCATGTACTACTGAACAAAGCTGGAGAAAATCATGAAACCATGCCGAGTTCACTACAAGTTTCTGTTATATAATCTCAACTGGACCATCACTGCAGCAAAGCAATTCTTTTACACCTCCCTAATTGCTTACTTACCACAGAGGCTTTTCAAAATTTCTTCTATTGCCCTTAAACCTCTCATAGCTCCCGTTCCCTCTACCTTTTCAGCTGAGAACATTGCCTTATATCTCACTGAAAAAAAAAAAATCTAAAGCTATTATCTGAGAGCTACCTCTTCCCCTTTTCCCAAAGCACATCTCTCAGATATGTATGTCACTATCTCTGCTTTCACATGAAGAGGTGTTCCTTTTCCTTAACAAGAAATACACTTCTATATACACACATAATCCCCTTCTATCCTGTTTTCTCTAGCAGATTGCCTCTCCTATCTTCTTCACTCTATCTCTTATCTTCAACCTCTCTTTTCCTATTAACTGTTTCCCTACTATAAACATACCCACATCTCTCTGGTACTCAAAAACCCCTCATTTGAACAATCTATCTCATTTCTCCACTCTTCTGTGGCTAAACTTTTTGAGAAGGCCATCTAAAACAATACCTCTATGTCTCTCATAGGGTCTCTTTAATTCTCTAATGTCTGATTTCTGACCTCATCATTTGACTGGAACCATTTCCTCCAAAGTTACAAATTATGTCTTAATTGCCACGTCCAATAACTTTTCCTCAGTCCTCATTCTCCTTGACCATTCTACAGGCTTTGATTTAGTCAATTATCCTCTTCTTCCTGGTATTCTCTTGTCTCTAGGTTTTTGGAATTCTGCTCTCTTCTATTTCTACTATATGACTACGGTCTCCTTTACTGGATTTTCATCCAGGACATGCCAGCTAACTGTGGGTCTCCAAAAGACCTCTATCTTGGATCCTCTTCTTTCCTCCCCCCTATACTGCTATTATTTGATGATTTCACCAACATCTATCTCTACACTAACGATTGTCAAATATAATTATCTAGTTTCAACTTCTTTGATGACCACCAGTCTTGCATTTCCAATTCTCCATTGGACATCTCAAATTGAATGCCCTGTAGACCTCTTATTCATGTACAAAACCAACTCAATATCTTTCACCAAAAACTTCCTGCCTTACTAACTTCCTAATTTCAATTTTCTACTCTCTTGTTCTCATTCTGTTCACTCTCACACATTCTTCCTCAAAAATGGCTCAATACAAAATATATCAGGCCCTTTCCTATTATCCAATTCCCCTAAAGACTCACAGAAGGCCCAATGACATCAGTCCCTCATCATTCCAGCTGTTCTTAGAAGATTGTAGAAGATTATCCTTCAAGTCCAGCAGTGTCCCATTCTCTATCCTATGGTGACATTAGAATTGTGAGGAAGTTAGTTCTCTTATTTACTTAAAAATGTCTGCCCATTTTCTAAAACCTCAAAGAATAGGTCTAATCCTTCATATGAATGATGATACTTCAAGTATTTGCAATAAATAAATGAATCAACCAACCAACATTTATTAAGTATATGCTTATAGGGGCAGCTAGGTAACACAGTAGATAGAGAGTCAGGCCTGAATTTGGGAGGACCTGGGTTCAAATCTATCCTCAGACATTTCCTAGTTGCGTGACCCTGGGCAAGTCACTTAACTTCATATGTCTAGCCCTTGCCATTAGGTCATAGAATTTATAATAGAGTGTTTTAAATAGAAAGAAAGAATCTACATGTGCTCAGCATCGTACTATGTATGGGCATACAAAAACAAAAGTAAGACAATCCTTGCCCTCAAAGAGTTTACATTCCTTTAGGGGAAATGACATGCACATAAATGAGTATGTGCAGAAAACATATAAGAATATACAAACATGGGGGAAGGAAGGCACTAATATCTGGGGCACCAAGAAAGGTTTCATGAAGTTAACACATGACCTGAGTCTTAAAACAAAAAAAAATCTGAAAGGCAGGGATGAAGAAAGAATACATTCCAGGCATGGAATACAGATGGTGCAAAGGAACAGAGAAAGCAGATAAAATATACTATATGAAAAACTGTTTGTCTGGAACATAAAATGGATAAAAGATCTATACGGCCAGAATGTATAATAAGGATTGAACACAGAGTCTGGCATACAGTAATTACTTTTATTTTACTTTCCTTCCCACTCCTCCCTTCTTATTCCCCTCTTATTTTTCTTTAGGTTCTATTAAATGCACCCCCCACCTTTCCCTCCTTTTAATACTCTCTCCCCTTTCCTCCTCACCTTGGTTTTTCCCTCTTAACTTCCCTGTAGGGTAAGAAGAATTCTATACCCCAATAGGTCTGGCTCTTCTTTCGTCTCAGAACTGATTTACTGAAAGTAAGGTTTAAGTATTACCTATTAGCACTCTTTTCCTCTCCTTCTTGTAATAGTATTCTTCCCTACCCCCCAACCCATGCACCTCTTTATGTGTTATAATTTATCCTATTTTTCTTCTTCCTTCAAGTTTCTTTTGGTGCCATCTTCTTCTATCCCCCTTTTTAGTAATTACTTTGAAATGTTCTATCTATCCATTAAACTATGCTGCTTCATGATAATAATAATAATAAGACATAATAATATAAATATCATTATAATTATGGTAAAAACAGCAAACAGCAAGAGGATGGATAGACAAAGAAAGAATATTTATGAGGACTTAGAAGTAATGACAAAAAGATTATCAATCAATTAAGTGATCAATAAATATTAAGCTACCGTCAAGGAACTTAATATTTGCATGGTGGAAACAAATATGCATGTGAGTATAAGACCATCTGTGTGTATTAATAATAAATATAAAGAGAATTTTAAAAAATATAAAACAATTGAATACATTGTCCTTTAGGAGGGAAGATACTGCAGTTGAAGAGATTAGTAAGACTTGATGCCAAAGATGGTACCGGAACTGAATTCTTAAGGAAAAGAAAGATTCCATGAGTCAGAGATGATGAGAAAGTATATTCTAGGTATAAGGAATGACTGTTATGATACTTGATGTATTTAAATAATTCATTTGGATAGAAAAATAAGTAAATATGATTGGTTGTGATGCTGTAAATGTGGTTGATTATGGTAATGTTCAATGTTAAGTTTTTACAACATTTTTTCATAAAGTAATAAGAGTTTGCAGGGGAATATTATAAGTGACAAAATTAATTATGAATTCAGTTTTGGAATGTTGAGTTTGAGGTGAAGATGGAACACCTAAGTGGGAAGTCATTGAATCATAGAGTTTGGCTAGATATCATCCAGTTCTCCCTGAAACATGCCTGCCTTTCCTAAAATTAGCCAACCAACTTTTACTTAGAGACCTCTAGTTCTCCCAAAACAGCCCATTCTATTTTTTAACAGAGATTAATTGTTTGGAAATTTGTGTTAGTATTAAACCAATCTCTTTAGCACATGGCAGATCCTTAATCAATGAGTATTTATTGCTTGATAGATCTCTATTCTTGTATCTTTCACCTGCTGGTCCTAGTTCTGCTCTCTAGAGTCAGTTAGAACAAATTTGTCCCTTCCTTCATAGGACATCCCTTCAGAATACTAGAAGAGAATTCTCATGTTCCCTTTTGAGACTTTGCATGTATAGGCTAAACATTCCCAGTTCCTTTCTATAAGGTCATGTTACATAATTTTGTATCTTTCTAAAATGAATTGGTGAAAGTTAGCAATCATTTTAAAAGACTGAACAGTATGTTTTGGAGACCAAATCATTCATTTTAAAACAACTTTCAAGTTACATTATACAGTCAAATCTGTAAAATTTAATCTCTAATAATAAAAATATACTTTATGGAGGTTTGTTAAAGATCATTAGAAACCAATGAATAAAGAGGATACAAAATAAAAAACCACGTGCCCAGGGCTGATCAGCCAGTTCAAATACCTGCCTTACCACCACCAAGCTTGGGACCAGAAGTAAAGAGGTGAGACCTTCCATGTTCCTGCCTAATATCCCCTATCTACAGAAAGTACATAATGACAGTAAGTCATTGGGTTCCTGGGAAATATAGTTCTTTTTTTTTTTTTGTAAATCCAGTTCATTTTTATTAACCTGTAACAGATGCTAACAAAGTAATCTCTCAAAAATACAAGAAATTTCGTCACCAGTCAATAAACAAATTATATTCTAACTTAACTGTCCCTTTGGTTAGGTATTCCTCTACTAATCAATATACAATAATTTTCCAAATTTTTTTAAAAACCTGCTTTATGATTTAAATGAAATTTCTTAAGCCTTTATTTACTGCATAACTACTTAAAATGGGAAACCTTGTAACACCTCAAAATATTTCCTGCAAGTTTACACACAATCTAAAATGTATTTATTAGTCTTCCTCAGTCTAATGTGAAATTTAGATTACTCCACCGTACTTAGTCTAACAAAAACAGGAATGTCTACACCCATACTTAAGGATTAAGTATTTTGGAGGACGGCCTATGACAGACATGTGCTAGCAAATGACAAATCAGAAACAACTGACAGACCCGTGGACTGACCTAGTCAAGCTTAAGCTACCATTGGTACATGTGAGATGCAGGAAAGTGATGTAAAAACTATCTATATATTTCCCGTCACTTCCTCTCTCTGCTCTCTTTGGTGGCAGAGAGGTGGCTGGCAGAGTGTGCGGAGCATTTCAGCATCTTGGGTGGCAGCTGCTATTGTCTAGGTTTAGCAATGATTTTTCCTTGATACCATACTGGAGGAATTAGCCTAGTTCAGGTGAGGCATCTTTTCTGAGCCCTCTCGGAGTTTAGGCTGATTCTTTCTCCTTTGCCTTCCAAACACTATCCTCTTAGAAAGCCACTAATCTTCTTCAGAGACCCAAAGGCGGAGGACTTTGAACTCCCAGGGCACAGGCCAGGTGGGAGAAATCCTACACCTTTCCCTCTCCCTTCTCCTTAATTCCTTCCTTCTATATTAATCAAACCACCATAAATTCGCAAACTGACTTGGGTATTTTATTTGGGATATTCCCTGGTGACCAAAATTAATTTAGATTAGGTCACAACCCTAAAGTTTTCCTTACACTAATTAGGTGCCTTAAAATTAAGTTTAATTCTTTGAAATCTTGATTATGTTCCCTTATGAAATGGCAAGGAGGTGAAGTTTATCCAGGTAAAGATATGTACATTTACACACACACACACACACACACACACACACACACATACTGATTCCCAACCTTCATATCTAATTTTGATATACTGATCATTTGAGTCTCTTGTTGAAAGTCTAAATAGAGTTTGAAGGAACCATAGATTTAGATATGGAAGAAACTCTGGGGCCCATCAAATCCAACCTCCTCATTTTATAGATGAGAAAACTAAAACTGAGAGAAATTAATTAACTGGATCAGAGTTGTATGAATAGTAAGTGTCTGAGGAAGGATTTAAAACTCAAATCTGCCTGACTACAAATTCCATACTCTGTCTACTGTACTATCTAACTGCCTCATAAATAATAATCTAGATGTGACCAGATTTTTTGTTTGTTTTTTGCCTGATGGCATATTATCAGAGTAGAGTTTGCACAAAATTGAAGGTTAATTGTGTGTGTGTGTGTGTGTGTGTGTGTGTGTGTGTGTGTGTGTGTGTGTGTGTGTGAATGCTCACATCTTTAAGGGCACGAGGAATAACTAAAACATGAAAATAGTATACTATCTGCCTTGGCAACAAACACTGAGCAAATTCATCCATTGTGCTTTTGAGTATGTGTCAGAAGACAATTATTTATTTTATTAAGGCCATCTGCCTTGATCCACAGTGGTGCCACATGAAAGTACATTGGAACAGCTTTGACAACACTGGTATTTGAGAACAATTTTAACATCTACCTCATAAGTGGCAGAATAGAAATAAAAAGTGATAGAAATCAATCCAAAAGACTTAATCTAGGTGGCCATGTGCCCAGTCCTACATGGGGAAAGAGGAGGGCCAGTATTGAGTCTTTTTATTATCTACCTTACCTGATGTTTGAGAGGAGGGCATTTTGTAGATTTTTGAAATGTGAAGGAAGGGCAGCTTTTTGCTTGTTATTTTGCAGTTATTAGGTAGAATTTGTAGAGAGGAAAAGCTTGGGAAATTCAACACATTTGTAAAATGAAAGTAGCTTTCATTCACCAATGCCCTAACTCTGAGGGCCAACTATTTATTTTAATATATTTAGCTTCAGAGAGAGAAAATGAAGTACAGAGGTTGACATTGGCCATGATGTTTTTCTCTGATATGGAAAATCTTGGCATTAATTTTTTCTTTTGTTTTTATTTCATTTATTTTTCAATTAGCAAACATTCATTTTCTTTCCTCCCTTACTCCTTCAATTTAAAAGATAAAAAACAAAGCTCTTTTTACCAAGTATTTATAGACAAAAAAATAAAATTACCAAATCAGCAACATCCAAAATTTTATGGCTCATTCTACATGTTGAGTTAATCACCTCTCTATTAGGTGAAGAGCACAGATTTTCATTGGCCTCCAGAATGGGAGTTGGTCAGTACATTGATCAGAGTTCTTAAATCTTCTAATGGTTTTTTTAAATAATATTTTATTTCTCACTTTCTTCTTTTTTTGGTTGGTATCTCTTCTACAAAATGACTAATATGAAAAATGTTTTATATGATTGCACATGTAAATCTCTATCAGATTGTTTACAGTCTTAAATTAGGAGGTTTGGCAGGACTAAGAGAGGGAGAGAATTTGGAACTCAAAAGTTTAAAAAACTGTTAAAATTGCTTTTATATGTAATTGAAGAAAACAATTTTTAAAAGAAAACATTTTTTTCCAATTTCTTGTAAAAATGATTTTAACATTTTTTGAGTTACAAATTCTCCCTCATTGAGAAAGCAAGTAAATCGATATAGAATATATATGTAAAATAATGCAAAACATATTTCCATATTATTCATGTTTTAAAATAAAAGAGACAAAAAATAAAGCAAAAAAATACTTTAATCTGCATTCAGTCACCATCAATTGTTTCTCTGGAGGCAGATGACATTTTTTTATCATGAATCCTTTGAAATTGCCTTGGATTATCATCGACCAGAGTTTAAAATCTTTCACAATTGATCATCATTACAACATTGTTCTTACAGCATACAATATCCTCCTGCTTCTGTTCACTTCACTTTGTGTGAGTTCCTATAAGTCTCCCCCAATTTTTCTGAAAGTATTCTTTTTATCATTTCTTATAGCACAATAGTATTCCACCACAATCATAGAATACAACTTATTCAGCCATTCCCCAGTTGGTAGGCATCCCCTCCATTTCCAAAGCTTTGCCATCCAAATTATTATTATTTTTTTTTAACCCTTACCTTCCATCTTGGAGTCAATACTGTGTATTGGCTCCAAGGCAGAAGAGTGGTAAGGGCTAGGCAATGAGGGTCAAGTGACTTGTCCAGAGTCATACAGTTGGGAAGTGTCTGAGGTCAGATTTTAACCTAGGACCTCCCATCTCTAGGCCTGATTGTCAATCCACTGAGCTACCCAGCTGCCCCCCCCAAAAAAATTATTTTTTATAATGTTGTTATTGCAAAAATTGTTCTATTTCTGCCTGCTTTTCTCTGCATCATTTTGTACACATCTTCTCAAGTTTCTCATAAACCATTTCTTTCATGATTATTTAATGGCACAATAGCATCCTGCTGCATTTATTTAGCTCAATTTGTTCAGTCATTCCCTAGTTGAATGGCATCCACTTAATTTCCAGTTCTTTGCTCTTACAAAAAGAGCTTTGGTATAGACTTTTAGCCAGGGACACAATCCCCTTTAAGCAAAGAATCTAGAAGGATTTTCTTTGACTTCAGTCAGTCAGGAAAAATCAAAACCAAGCAAAACCCCACCTAAACAGATCCTAAGCAGTTATTTTCCTTCCTGAACACTGGCAATGAAAAAGCTAACCCCCTGCAAGTCACTCAATGATGTACACCTTTTGACTCAGAAATAACACTCATAGGTCGATCCCATAAAGATACCAAAGAAAGATGAAAATACAAAAGACTTCTAAGATCCAAATAAGATTTTGAAAATATTTGTGTTATTTAAAAAACTATTTTGATAATGTTTTTTGTAATTGAAAGTGTTTTAGTCTATGCATGTAAAGACGTGCTCTGATAAAGAATCCATAGTCTCACTTGACAGCCAAAAGATCTTTTAGTCCCTCCCAAAATTAAGATTCCCTGCCCATAATTATTGGATTAACTATCTCTTGATGTTTACCTGGTTTTCATTGAAACGGTCTGATTATATTGGAAAGGACGTGGGATATTTATGTTATTTTTGTGCATCGATGTGGTTTACAAACACACACACATGCACACCAGCATTGGACCCCCTTAGCCTGGTATTGAAGAAATGCCAGAGAGACAAGAAACAGCCCTCCTTAAATAAATTCCAAGTTTCTCTATTCAATGCTTCTCACCTCCCTTATCAGTTAAAACCCTGCAGCTCCGAATGCTGAGTCTTTTTAAAGAAATAGATATCCATCTGTGAGGGGAAACCACACAGGTAACAAAAATCAGGAGCAGCCCTCATTCTTTTGCCAGCCTTTAAGCTGGAGTGGAAACTCACACATTTCTGCCTGCTTCCTTTGGGTTTTCTTTCTGGTTTTATTGAATTGGAAATATTGTCATCTTCCTCTGAAGCCCAAAGAGAGGAGACTATTAAAAAAAACAAAACTCAGAAACTTTGTTTCTCTGCAAAACCAATTTATTAGAATCAGTTTGCAAACTCTTTTTTCACTTTAGGGAGGCAGGTTCAAGCATAGTCTGGATTTTATTGCCAAGTATTTTGTTACTAGACTTACCATGACCACTACCATCAATCACTCTGATTATTCCTTTAATAGTTAACATTACTACGTGCCAGATACTATACTCAGCAATTTACAAATATTGTTTTGTTTCATCCTCACAAAAACCTTGGAAGGTAGGTACTCTTATTAGCCCCTTTTATAGATAAGGAAACTGAGGCAAATAAAAGTTTAGTGACTTGCCCAGGGGCACACAGCAAGGAAGTATCTACGATTGGATTTGAACTTGGATCTTCCTGACTCCAGGCCTGACATTCTGTCTGCTGAACCACATAGCCACCTCTAAAACTCATAATCATAGAAATTTCTATTTCTATAACCCATGTGCCCCATTGGTATCCTATCAGTATGAGGAGAAAGGGAGAAAGATCTGCAGAACATTAGATAGACTACCCCTTGCTGTGAACACAGGAAAAAATGAGCCTGAAGTAGGAGAGGCAGATCACCACTGGGAGGGAGCATCCAAATGGAGGAGATCCCAGACCCAACTGAGTGTTGACCTAGCACTCTGAGACTCTAAAAATACTTTACATGTACCTAAAAAAAATGTTTTAGTAGCTAGCATGTAAATAGCATCTTAAAGTCCATAAAGCATTTATACATATATAATCTTGTGAATCTCATAACAATACTGTGTGACATAGTTTTAAGATTTTGCTACCCTATTTTATGGATGAAAAAGTCTCAGAAAGGTTCGGAAGATCATAGAATGAAAGCTAGAAAGCACCTTGAGGTCCTTTAGTAAAGTAATTCTTAAATTTATTGGTTTCAGGTCCCCTTTATAACTCTTAAAAATTATTTAGAAGCCCCCAAAGAGCTTTCATTTTTATTGATTATATCTATTGATATTTACCCTGTTAGAAATTAAAACATTCCAGTATTTTTATGAAAGTTGACCTCAAGAACCCCCTAGAAGGTTTTTAGAAATGCTTCCTCCCGGATGGTACTTTGAGAACTTCTATTGTCCTCTTATAGAGGAAGAACTGATACCCCTAGAAATTAAGTGATTACTCAACATTAATCAGATAGTAACTGAAAAAGCCAGGATCAATATAGAGGTCCTTCAACTCAAAATCTAGCATTTTTCCCAATGATCCCAATTAAGTGATTTTATCCAAACTCACACATCTAGTTAATTTCTTTTAAACCTTTGTCTTCCACACTCCAAATCTATGCTGTGTTGAGGATTCTAAATTCTAAATGGTATAATTCCACTCTTGTCTTTTACAAACTTACAAAACAAAAGAAAAACATTTAAAAGTTAACAGAATTGAGGAGACTACATATCAGATGAATAGCGAAAACAAAAAATTTTATAAGAGAACAGAAGAAGAAGAAAGCATAGAACCATAATAAAATAATACAGTATTATGGAGTTGTAAGGGATCCTCATAAGTCATTGAGTCCAAACCCTAATCAGCCAGAAAAAGGGAAAAACACCTCTGAGGTGTCCCAGAGTACTAGTGTAGAAAGGTACCATGGAACATAATTTGACAAATAAAAGCCAAATGTACTGAATTTTGAAAAGCATGTGAACTTTAGGCAGTGGGGAGGCCCCCAGTTCCATACCAGGAGAGTCATGTACAAAGCGGGGTTTTTGAAAGATTTATCTAGTAGTAAAATCTTAGGATGAATTGGAAGGAAACTGGTAAGTTGTGTAAACTGATTAGGAGATCAAAATGCAAACTATTCAGAAATTATTAATAATATATCCCTTATCTCTTTGCTTACTAGGGTGGGTTCACAAGCTGGTATCACAGAATGTAGTCTGTCTAGAAAATTCTATAATTCTTTGTAGATTTGACTTTTCAGAGGTTCAGGGATACTGAAATTCATCATTAGTTGACTGGAAGAGGACCTTGTTTAGCTGATTCATGCCAAAAACCCTAACAGGTACGAGGGGGAAGATTTAAAGATTAGTAATCAGCCACCAACCATACTTTGTTGGGAAAAAAAGCCTATGGAAGACATCTTTTGGGAAGACCCAAAAGACGAATTGTTATTCTAACAACCAATTCTCAAAGGCTTATTATTTGGGAATTGCCCAGCCTAGCATTTGGAAAGAGACAAGCTATCTGGTAGGAAGGCTTTCTGGGAAGTAATTTTAGAAATAAAAACCAGCAGGCCTAGAGACAGGAGGTCCTAGGTTCAAATCTGGCCTCAGACACTTCCCAGCTGTGTGACCCTGGGCAAATCACTTGATCTCCATTGCCTAGCCCTTACCACTCTTCTGCCTTGGAGCCAATACACAGTATTGACTCCAAGATGGAAGGTAAGGGGAAAGAAAGAAAGAAAAAGAAAGAAAAAGAAAGAAAAAGAAAGAAAGAAAGAAAGAAAGAAAGAAAGAAAGAAAGAAAGAAAGAAAGAAAGAAAGAAAGAAAGAAAGAAAGAAAGAAAGAAAGAGAGAAAGAGAGAAAGAGAGAGAGAGAGAGAGAGAGAGAGAGAGAGAGAGAGAGAGAGAGAGAGAGAGAGAGAGAGAGAGAGAAAGAAAGAAAGAAAGAAAGAAAGAAAGAAAGAAAGAAAGAAAGAAAGAAAGAAAGAAAGAAAGAAAGAAAGAAAGAAAGAAAGAAAGAAAGAAAGAAAGAAAGAAAGAAAGAAAGAAAGAAAGAAAGAAAAAGAAAGAAAAAGAAAGAAAGAAAGAAAGAAAGAAAGACAGACAGACAGACAGACAGACAAGGAGGGCACTTAGTGGTTACTTTGTCCAAATATATCATTTTATACATGAAAAAGCCAAGGTGTAGACAGGTAACATAACTTGTCCAAAGTTATACAACCAATATAGTCAGGAGTAGAGCAGCTTCCTCTATCCACTAATAACAATTATTCATCCAGCAAGCACTCTAAGATCTGCAACATGCTTTCATTTGTATAGTTAGAATTTTGAACCCTTGGACTTCATCTCCCAGAAGTCCTTCAATATTTCCCAGAATTCCTCTCCTCTCTCCACTACATTGTGTAGTTATGCTTGTATATAGTTCAGGAGCTCCTCCCTCTCACTCTCTTTTCCACGTGGGAGACTAGTGAGTTCTATCTATTTCTCTAGCCTTTTATTTTCCTTTTGCTTAAATTTAAATATTAATAAATCTTATTGAATATAATACTTGGCATTTTGAATATTAATTTTTAAAATTTACACATTACAACTACAAGAGAGATATAATGCAAGTATCATCTCAATTTTATCGTTTATAGGAAAATGAAGACTCTTGGAGGTTGTGTCTGAGGTTAGATTTGAATTCAGGTCTTCTGGTTGTAAGGGGGAAAGGGGTTTAATTTTTAAATGGGTTGGACGTTATATTTAAGAGTGTGGTTGCCAGGAATTTAATTAATTCCAAAGAGATCTATTTACAATTTATTTATAAAATGTTGGAAGAGTGAAGTAAGAAATCAGAGAGAGGATAAGGTAAGATATCTAGCCTAAACACTAAGTAATTTGCTCCAACACTCCCTCCCCCACCCCCACCCCCATAACCCCAGGCAGGGAGAGTTAGTTTCAACTGGCCTTGGAAAAGCTGAGGACCCGGTAAATTTCTCTCAAGAATAGATCTCTCCTGAGGCTAGTTTCTTCAGAAAATCCAGCAGTTAAGAGTCAGTTTTTTCACTCACCACCTCAGTTCAAAGGAAGAGATTTAGAGTAGCCTCACCACAAAAAAAAAAAGGGTCTCACATTAAGTCAGCAGCCTCTTCACCAGCCTCAACTAGAAAGCATGAAGAATTGCCTTCTCACAGGAAGTAACAGCTCCTTTTAAAGACATTTTCTCTTGTGTCACTTCTTGTATCTTCCCCTAATTCTGTGTCTACCAATCACAGTTGAAGTCCTGTTCTAGGACTGCCCAGAAGACAGTCAATGCTGACTCATCACCCACTATCACACATGTGGGTCACAGACCTCCCACTTCATGATTAAGTGGGATATTTGCACTTTTGGTGATTAGATCTAAATGGGCAAATCTCTATACTTAACTTTTAAGTAGGGTTTTTACACTTATGGGGATTAAATCTAAAAATAGACATGGGTTACAATTTAATCTTCAAAATCAGGGGAGAGTTAAGTATTTTCATTTTTATAATCAGGGGAGAAGTAAATTTAATCTTCACATGGCCCAAGCATTCTCTCCATCAAGCTTCTTCTGTACTATCTAATGAATCATGTGTATGAGAAACACTCCTCTGAAGATATCAACCTAGCCCTTCAGTAAAAGCAAGTCAACAAAAATTATGGTACTTTTTCAGCTAAAACTACAAGGTAACTTTTATTCTTATTTTCTATTTTTAATAGACACAGGAGGCTTTAATGAGATAAAACTTTTCTGCTTTCTGTGCCAATGCAATTCAATTAATATACAAGTAAACCTAATTATTTTTAAGGTTGACAGTGATAGAAGAGACAATTCTCTGGGGACCTTAGAAGAAGAGAGGGAAGATTGGGGGACTAGAAGGGAATTCAAGCCCACCCAGAGTGTCAAAATTTGTCATTAGCATCTTAGTGCATGTTAACTAGTTTTTGCCATTCAATACACATTCTTGAGAAACCACTTCCCATTCCAATCCCCAAACAATATAGGATCTAAATGTTGTACTTCTGGAAGGGGATATATAAGACATAAAAGGAAGGAGAGAACAGGGAGGGTCATAGAGGTAGAGGAAAAATTTAATTCAAGTAAACCAAGTCTATATATCTGAGTATTTTAGTTAAAAATCAATTAAATAAACATTTATTAAGTGTCTGCTACGTTCCAGGCATAATGCCATGTGCTGGAAACACAGAAAGAGGCCAAAGATAGTTCTTGCCCTCAAGGAGAAAACAATCTAATTGAGGAAAAACATACAAACAAATAGAAACTAAGTATGCTATATACAGGATGAGTAGGAAATAATTAAAAGGAAAGCAGTGGAATGAGGAGGAGTCAGGAAAGACTTCCTGTAAATCCTGTGGGATTTTAGATGGGACTTAAAAGATATCAGAGAGGTCAGTTTTTGGAGCAGAGGAGAGTGTTCCAGTTATGAGTAACAGTCAGAGAAATGCCTGGAGACAAGAGACGTAGTCTAGGGAAAACCATGGAAAACCAACTTTCTGAGCATCTTTGAGAGACTCACTGGAGTTAGTAGTAGGACAGGGGTAAGTTAATAGTATTTAATTCCTTGCTAACCTCTTAACTCCCATCTCCATCAAGCACGAATACAACAGAATTGTGTTTTATGAGGCAAACATAGAGGAATAAGACTAGCACTTACCTTAAAGGCCAGCGGTGTTATTCATATCTGCTTTGACTGTATTTAGTTATTTTCTTTTATGGAGTGTAATTGGCCCCATAAAAGAGTTTCCTCCATTATGAAACAATAATAATAGCTAGGATTTTTTTTTAAACCCTCACCATCTGTCTTAGAATCAATGCTATATCATATTGGTTCTAAGGCACAACAGCAGTAAGGGCTAGGCCATGGAGGTAAATGACTTGCCCAGGGTCCTATAGGTAGGAAGTGTCTGAGGCCAGATTTGAACCCAGAACCTCCTGTATCTAGATCTGGCTCTCAATCCATTGAGTATCTGTTCCTAGTTAGCATTTATTTAGAACTCTGAGGTTTATAAAACACTTTATAAATATTATCTCATTTGATCCTCTTAGCTCTGAAAGATAGGCGTTATTTTTATCTCCATTTTACAGATGAGGAAACTGAGGTAGAGAGTGGTCCAGTGTCACACAGCTAGTAAGCATCTGAGGTCAGATTTTAACTCAGATCTTCCTGAACCCAAGCCTAGCATTCTCTCCATCATGCCATCTTACTGCTTTAAAGCATATTTTAGCATGATTCTACTATATTGCCTCCCTTTTCAAGGTAATAGTCATAGATTTAGATCTGGAAGGGACCTCAAAGGTGAAGAACCTCAGATCATAGAATATTAGAAGTGGGAAAGACCTTAGAGATCATGTATCATAAGTCTTTAGTTTTATAAATGAGGAAACAAAAATCCAAAGAGAATTTCTTAGCCCCAGGTCACAGAGTTAATTAGTGGCAGAATTAGAATTGGAGCCTTTAGGGAATGAATGGATACCAATGGCCCCTGAGACAGCCCTTGTCATTTTGGGACACTTCTAACCATCAGGAAGTTCTTCCTTTAAATTAAGCAAAATCTACCTCCCTGGTAACTTCTGCCCTCCAGTCCCATCTCTCCCAAGGCGTTGCAGCCTCCTCTGCACGGATCAGCTCAGATTCCTCTTCCTGGAATAGCCCATCAAACATGTGAGTACAGTAAGAGCCCAGAATGAAAGGACAACTAAGCTCAACGTTGGAAGGGAGGTCCATGGGTCCCCCTCCACCTGAATGAGAAACCTCTCACCATCTCCACCAGGGTCTCATAAACAAAGTGAAGTGAGCAGCACAGTAACAGCAGAGATGGACAGTGATCCACTGTGAATGACTTCCCTCTTATCAACAAGACAAGGATCCTGGACAACTCCAAGGGACTCAGGACTGAAATAGAAGGAAGGCAGGGTCTGAATGCAAATGGAAATATACAATTCTTTACATTATTTCCTACATAAATTATTCTCTACTAAAAGTAATATGTAGCTTGTTTCACAACATGACAGACAGGGAAATGGGTATTTTATGATAATATATTTACCACTTATGTCATATTATCTGCCTTTTGGGGGGAGTGGGAAGGAGGGAAAGAATGTGGACTGCAAAATGTCAGAAAACAATTACTAAAAATTGTATTGGCATGCGATCTGGAAAAAGTAAAAATAAAAACATTATTTTAAAAAATGTTTGCTTAAAAAACTCAAATGAGGGTAAATTCCTTGCCTTCTAAAACAATCCCTCCCACATTTAGTTAACTCTCTTCATTACAATAGAATTCTTTGAGCAGGTAAGGTGCACAGTGGATTGAGTGTTGGACCTCAAGTCAAAAAGACCCAAGTTCAAATCTGGGCTCAGACACTTAGTAGCTTTGTGAGCCTGGGTAAATCACTTCACTCTCTTTGACTCAGTTTCCTTATCTGTCAAATGAGCTGGAGAAGGAAATGGAAAACCACACCAGTACCTTTTCAAAGAAAACTCCAAATAGGGTCATGAATATTCTAAAATGACTGAACAACAACATTCATTAGGATATTTTTCCTTACATTAAAACCAAATTTGTATCTTTACTACTTTTACCAAAGGCTCCTCCTTAGGACCTATGAAGCCAAACAAAGAATCTAGTTCATTTCCCATGGGACAGTTCTTCAAATACTTGAAATCAGATATACTATTACTCAGATATACCCCTGAATCTACTTCAAGCTAAGCATTCCATTTCCTTAAACAAATATTCAAATAGATTTTCACTACCCTCATTTTTCTCTTCAAATGCCTTACAGTTTATCAATGTCTTTCCTAAAATTTGATGCCCAGAACAGAAAAGCATTTTCCAGAAAGAGTCTGACCATGGAAGACAATATAAATAATAGGTATAACAATATAAGTGGAAGGAATTGCTCACCAAAAATCAAGAGTAAACATAACAAGATTGTAAACACTCAATAGGACTCACATGAAGAGGTATGAGAACACACACCCAGTCCACAGAAGGGAGAGGTGCACAGGTATATATTTTTCAGACTTTTTCAGTATATTGATCAATTGTGGCAATTTTTTTTCTCTCTAAAATTCTCATTTGTTTTATGGAATGACTCTGTGGAAGGGAAAGGGGCAGTAACTAATGATGATATAAGAAACAGAATATGTCAATAAAAACTTATTTGAAAAAAATTAAAGCAAAGTGTAGCAGTCCACACCTGTCTAGGGGCAAGGGAACCAGTTAGTGTGTACAGATTGTCTTAGAAGAGAGCATTCTCAGTCTTGAGCATGCTCAGTCTTGCACATGGCTGGGAAAACCTCTGACCCATGACCCCAGCTTCCCCCAGGTTAGGCGGGAAAATGGGTTTCTTTGTGTTCACCTGCTTAAGAGAAACCACACCTATACCTTGTCGATAACCAATGATAATCATCCCTATGTATTGTGTATATTTGCATATCAAAGAGATTAAATACAGCCGCAGCAAGCTCCACCTCTCCTCTTTTGGTCTTCCTCTCTTCTCTCTCTTCTTCACTTGGATCTCAGCTCCCACTGATGTCTGTCCTTGCTGGTCTGGCCAAGCTCCATCTTTAATCCTTCTCTATCTCTCTCACCTGGGACCTGGCCTTCGGCCAGGCACTTTCTTTTCTCTATCATCTCTCCGACCTGTGTGGTATTAAGTTTGGATCACTGGACGGGTACAAGCCTTCTGAGTAGTCCACTGATCGGAGTATTGCTGTGGCTCATTGAAAATTAATAAGGCCTGCATTTCTGACTCATTCCTGCCACCTCATATCTATAATTTGGCTCTGCCATCCCCCTCGTGGTATCCAAAACTTCTATCTCTCCTCTATCTTCCTACCTTAAAGCTTCTCTCCCCTCGGGAAGCTTTACAAAGCAATAGAACCATCACCATCTTAACCACTGAATAGACTGCCTCTCTTCCTATAGCCTAAAATTGCATTGAGTTTCCAGTCACCATGTCATAATGTTTACTCATTGAGTTGGTAATCCACTAAAATCTCCATATCTTTCTTTCCAATTAAGTTCTGTCTAGTCATGCCTCCCCCATTTTTTAAACTTAACTGTAACCTTACATTTAATCTGTCAGAATTCAATTTATCCATTTCAGTTTGTCAAGGTGCTTTTGAATCCTGGCACAGTGCTACAGATATCCACTTCTCTCAGTTTTGTGCTACTGACCTTCTTTGATAAATACATCATCTATCCCATCATCCACGACAGTGACAAAATGAGGAGAGGGCAGTGTGGAATTGAACATATATCTCAGAAATATTCTGCTAGATTGCCTTCTAGCTTATAAGTACCTAAGCTACGTAATTTAATTATTTTCTAGCCAAACATCTTCATATTTTCATAATAATGTCATGAAAGATTATCAAACGCTTTGCTAAAATCTTAGGCTAGTCATTGTCTAGACCTCATTTTTCTCTTCTGTAAAACAAAGGCATTGGGCTTTATGACCTTTAAGATCTTCTCTAAATCTGTCATTCTCTGACTCTATGCATATTTACAACATTCTCCTGATCTACTCATTTAATAACCCTGTCAAATAAAGGAAACAAGGTTAGTCTGGCTTTCCCTGTACTTGGCTCTTTTTGACCACTGCTTCTCTTCCTAGATGTTCACTAGTCATCTTTTTACTAATACATTCTAAAATTGTTCCAGGAATCAGCCAGACTAACTGATCTTTGCTTTGAAAACTCCATTCTCTCTTTTTTTTCCTATTTTTTTTCTTTTTTGAAAAGCAGGACATTT
The DNA here is from genome assembly GCF_027887165.1 of Monodelphis domestica. NCBI lineage: Eukaryota > Metazoa > Chordata > Mammalia > Didelphimorphia > Didelphidae > Monodelphis > Monodelphis domestica. Next base: position 133,838,759 of record NC_077229.1, on the reverse strand, counting down.
GCCCTTCCTCACTTTAGTGTTATCTCGCTGATTCCCTAAGACCTTCCACCAAAAGCAATTCAGCAGTCACAATAATTGTGGTGGTAGTTTTTCAATTGCCTAGAATATAGTGCATCTGGGTCCAGAGACTTGAACTCATCTAGGGCACTGGGGTATCTCTTACTCTAGCTCTCTACTTATCTTGACAATCAACTCACTATTTGTGACCATTTTCATTCTTTCCTTTCCAGTCCAAAGATCATTTTCCTTGGCAAAAAAAAAAGGAAGAGAAAAGAATTGAGAAAGTCTGCTTAATCTTCATTATCCATGAGTATGATTCCAACCACCCCAAAGTAGTCCTATCCCTTCTTTGATCCTCATATATATATATATATATATATATATATATATACATATATACACACACACACATATATAAGCATATACACACATATATGTATAAAATACATATACACAAATGCATATATTTGTATGCAAGTGTATAAATATATATGAATATATGCATGTATAAATATATACATTGACTTTTTAAAAAGTTTTGCCAAACATTTTATCAGCAACTGTTTGCAAAAATTCTTCTTTTTTCCCATAACCATATTATAGAAGGAAAAATGGCACATCTGGTATCAGCAGGCTTAGTTCTAACACTCACCACTTACCAACCAAAAGTCAGTTAACCCCTCTAAGCCTCAGTTTCATCAGCTATAAAATAAGGATGATAATAGCACCTATCTTCCAGAGTTGATGTGACAATCAAATGAGACAGTATATGTGAAAAGCTTTGCAAATCTTAGAGCTCTATATAAATTTCCTATTTCCTACCACTTAGCTCTCCTATCATTTCAAGCTATTAGACCCACTGGGCTGGGACTACATCTATTATTCTTACTATTCTTTATTCCACAAGGATTTGGAAGAAGGAAATATTGTGTAAACTCTGAAGAGCTCTCTGAATGTGTAGTTATTAATATTACTTTTTTTTTTAGAAGATGTGTTTCCAAGGTTACCACTGCCAAAAGATTTTTCCCTAGGCAGCCATTGTTTTGGCGAATCACTAGGTTTTACAGAAAATACAGGCTGTCAGTGGGCCGATAGTCAAAGCTTCTCCAGCCAGAGTATATACTCTTCTTGTGTAGTCTCTAAGAACTCAAGATCTCTATGGCATGAAGAAGTTCCAAAATATCACTCAAAATAAGCACCCTCAGTCCTTTCTACCACTTCCACCCCCTCCTTTGCCTCAGAACAGTCCTCCAAGAAGCAGTCCAAGAGCCAAAGCCAAGGTCCAAGGTGAAGGTCAAGTCTAAAACCACCTCCAAAAGCCAAGTCACCAGGAGAAACATCAAGACAGGAAGTTCTGGACTTTTTATAGTCCTTTTTCCACATCACTTCCTGTTAATTCCTCCACTTTACAGTAACCAATTACAGTCTTTTAACTCACTTAACACTGCCCAGGGGGTGGTCGGTGGCCTCTGGAGTTGTCACCCACTTTAGTAAGTGACTTGTGAACTCTCTTAGTGTTAAGGAGGGGTATTTAAGTTTTTGGTTAATTCACTTAAAAAATACTGATTGATAAACAAAGAAAGTTTGATTTACTCTTCACACTACTGTGCCTCATAGAGCATATTTTTTCAGTCAAATCAAGGCTGAGGGAAATCCAAATATGTGTTTGATTCCACATGAACAAAAGAAGTCTTGTGATAGAAATGTACATCTTTTCATACTTCTTGCTGATATTCTAAGTTCCTTTCTTTTTTAACCCTTACTTTCTGTCTGAGAATTGATACCATGTATTGATTCTAAGGCAAAAGAGCAATAATGGAAAGGCAGTTGGGGTTAAGTAACTTGCCCGCAGTCAAACAGCCAGGAAATGCCTACGGTCAAATTTGAACCCAGGTCCTCTTGGCTCCAAGCCTGGTACTTGATCCATTCTAACTGCTCCTATTCTAAGTTCTTTTAAAGCAGAAACCTTCACTCCAAATAATAATAGCTGGCACCTATAGGGCACTTTAGAACTTGATATGCATTGAGTCTTACACCTATCCTGTAACATTGGTACTTAGTGAAGTTATTACTATACCCATTTTACATAGGAGGAAACTGAGACTCGGGGGGTTTAAATGACTTGCCTATATTCAGAAAGTTTTAATGAATAAGAGGTAGGATTTGAACCCAGCTCTTTCTGGCTTCAAGTTCAAATCTCATCCCATTATATACCATACTGATAGCCTATCGTCTCAATCAGGATAAATTCATAAATAAATAACCAGCCTTCATTTTCAGTGTTCTAATTACCTCCAATGAATTTAGCCATTCTCACATGCTCTCAATTTGCTAATAAAAAGGGTTGGAAAATGACATAAGTTTAACAAGCAAGCTCTCTGTCTTTGGTTATCATTAGCAGCCAAAGGAGAAATTCAATCCACATAATCTACCTTTGCAAAGGAAGAGCAAGTACGGGTGTCCGCCCCATCATTTCATTTTCATTTTGACAGAGCAAGAGGCCATTAGTATGCACTGCAAATTCCCTGGGCAATTTCCCTATTTCCTACCACTTCTTAGATCTCACATCATTTTAGGCTGTTGAGCCCACTGGGCAGGGGCCATGTCTCATTCCGTGTTCTGAATCATACTTGACATATTGTTGGAACTCAATAAATGTAGAATAATATTAGTAATGAATGGGTTTGCAATGTAAATGAGGGAAGGAAAGCCAACTCTTGGGAATAGGGAGCACTGAATCTGGAGAGGGGAATAGCATTTCAAAAATCCAGCCTTTTTTGGAAGTCTACACTGAGCCTCACACTATGCTAGGCACAACAGGATCTAGAAAGACATGGACCAGGTCTATGGGGAGCTCATTATGTGCCAAATTATGAGAATACAAATCTAGGCAAAAAAAAAAAAAGTCTTTGTCCTCAAAAAGTCCCTATCTGAGGCAGCTAGGCAACCAGTAAATAGTGGTCAGACTGGGAGTCAGTTGAACCGAGTTCAAGTCTGGCTTCAGGCATTTAATGTGATTCTGGACAAGTCATTTCATCTCATCTGTAAGATAAGGACTATAATAGCAACTTTATTGACCCTAGAAAAGTCACTTCTCTCTACTTCAGATTCTAGAGCAAAAAATAGAAATGCTAATAACACCTATTTCTCAGGATTGTTCTAAGGATCAAATGAGGTACTAACACTTGGGAAATGTTGATAACATTGAAAACTACAATCTATTTGGAGAGAGAGGATCTGGGTTTCAATCCTGAAACTGCCACTTACTTTATGTGACCCTGCGCAAATCATTTTTCTTCTCTTGACTTTGGTTTTCACTTTTGTAAAATGAGAGGGTTAGTGTAAAAGGCTTCTGGAGGTTCTTCCAGCTCTAAAACTCTAATCCAAAATCCCTGGGCAACTATTAGGCTTTTAGAAAGACATATGACTTCTCTGATCCTTAGTTTTACAATCTATTAAAAATATTAATAAAAATAAAAAGGAATATCAGTATCCTATCATCTAAGCTGCTGGGGGAAGCCAAAAGGAAATAAATGCATCAGTGTCCATTATAGGGATAAAAGGTTGAAGGTATGGGTGTGCCTGCACTTCCCTTCTGGGTGGTTCATTTACTATTTAAGTCCGTCTTCCTGACAATCAGGGCTAGTGAAAAGTGGAGTGGGCAGACATAGGAGGCACTAGAAGTCTTCAAGCTGGGTGACCTCTGAGAAGGGATTGATGCTCAGGTAAGGAGTTTGGGGTTCAACTATGGATTTGGTTAGATGACCTTTGAAATCCCTTCTGAGACTCTGAGATTTTCAGGGAGTCTAAAAGAAATGGGAATGAAGAGACAAGGGCTCTGATCCTGGGTTTTCAATTAAGGAATGATGTAATCATGATTAACTTGTCTCACCTGCCAACCACCATACATAAGCCAGTCTCCCTGAAATAGCGTGAGACAGACAGACAGACAGACAGACAGACAGACAGACAGACAGACAGACAGACAGACAGACAGACAGACAGACAGACAGACAGACAGACAGACAGACAGACAGACAGACAGACCTACCTGTAAGTCAAACCAGTGTTACTCTCTTGACCCTTATTTTCCTCAGACTCTTTCTTTTTTTAAACCCTTACCTTCCATCTTAGAATCAATACTGTTTATTGGTTCTAAGGCAGAAGATTGGTAAGGGCTAGGAAAGGTGGATTAAGTGACTTGCCCAGGGTCATACAAGTAGGAAATATGAGTTCAAATTTGAACCCAGGACCTCCTGTCTCCAGGCCTGGCTCTCAATCCACTGAGCCTCCCAGCTATCCTGTCCCCTTAAGATCCCAATGAAGATAGCCTATGATATTGAGCCCAAGAGAGAGGAGAAGAGCAGCATCTCTCGAGCCACCTGCCCTGCTTCCAGCTGTTAACTTGGAAATAAATACAGAACTACCAAGTAGTCTGAAAACCCACTCTTTAATCAGGAAAAAGGGATAGGTCCATTTATTCTGGCCACCACACAGAGCCAAAGGCTCTGAGACTCTGAGAACTGTATCCCTGGGAGAAGACACAGCTCAGTGCCCATTCCAAAGAGATACTGGACCTGAAAGACTCTTTATACCTTTTGGGAAGCCTACAGAGACTAACCACAAACAGGTGTGTAAACCTCTTTGCAGTCAATAGCTATGGCATTAGGGAACTGTCAGCTATAACAAACTAAAGCAAGGGTTAAACTCAGGAGCTGGGCTTCTGGAGGGGAAACTTACCCAATAGAAAAATGTTTCAAAACAAACAGGTACTTAACTTTCAAATAAAATAGGTGTGTTTAGTACTGGGGTTCCTCAAAGTGCAGAGGTAAACTGAGTCATCCAAATATTCACCTTGACACAGCCAAGACCCTACAGTTATTACTCAATTTTTTCATTCTTTTGGTTTTGTTTTATAGAGTCCTGCTGCCTTGTGAGGTCGCTCGATTCTAATTGTTGTATTCTGGTTCTTAAAGATTGGATTTCATCCTTAGTTTTTTGGTCGTCCTTTTCCTTTTGGTTGGATTTTATTTGGAGGTCATCTTTCATCTTCTTCACCTCATCTTTCATCTTCTTCACCTCATCTTTCATCATCTTCACCTCATCTTTCATCTCCTTTGCCTCATTTTCCAGCTGGTTGATTTTGGCTTTCAAGACACTATTTTCTGTTTCCAGATGACTTATCTTAGTTTTTAAGTTCTTTTCCCAATTGTCTTAAGCCTCTCTTAATTGTGTTTTGAATTGCATTTTGAGTTCTTCCAAAGCCTGTATCCAATTTGCTGGGATTTCTGATTTTTCCTTTGCTGGGTCCTCCCCCTCTGTTTCATTCGCTCTTTGCTCATTACCTGTGCAGAAGCTGTGTATTGTAATTTCTTTCTTCTTTTTCTGTTGTTTGCTCGAGTTTACCCCTTATTTGCCCCCCGTATTTGGCTGTGCTCTTGCTCCTCTCATTTTGTTTTGGTTTTGGGACTGTCAATCTCCCCTCTTGGAGCTTTGTCAGATCTCTTGGTATAGTCTCTAGGGGAGGAATGTTAGCTATCCAGGCTCTCTCCAGTTCTCTCCAGCTGCTTCTCCGCTATCCGCAAGTGCCTTTGCCGGCCTCCCTAAACTCTGAGGAGTTCTGATGGGATTAGTTCAACTGGATTGGTCTGGTTGTGCCCCGAGGCAAAGGTGAGGCTGGAGCCCGATGGAGGGACCCAGCCACTGCCGTCTCTCCCTGGCTTCCTCCCCGCTGTCCAAGCTGGATGCTCAGAGCCCGGCACCCCGCTGCTCACAAGGTAGACCCTCCAAGCCAGCACCTTTGCCCACTCAGAAGTTCCCGCTGCTGCTGGGGGCTCAGCCCTCTGGGTTGTGGGGGAGGGGTCCTGGGACCTTCGCTCTGCCTTCCCCTTAGCCCTGAGTATTCTCGGATTCCGGCTTTGGGGGGGGGGGGGGCGCGTACCTTTTTATTTGAGTCCAGAAGGAGGGTTCCCCGCTTCTGTCCTGTTGTTCAGCTTGGATTTCGGTGTCCTTGTAGCATTCAGTCTGTATCGGTTAAGGAAGGGTCTTCCACGAGGTCTGAACTTTTGCTGCTTGCTAAGCCGCCATCTTGACTCCACCCCCCCTATAGTTATTACTAAAGGAAAAATCATCATGGAGAAGGGACTCCCCTTCCTCCTCCTCACCATTGACAACTGCTGACCAGCCACCACTAGCAGGAAGAAAAGCACTGGCATCCTGGGAGTAGCAGCATCCTCCCAGACTACCCTTTCCATTCTGGTCCAGAATAGCCATCACCTGGGGAAGCAATCTGTCTGAAGAAGGGGATAGTCATCCTTCCCAACTGCTAAACAATTGCCTCTCACGGGATAGACAAGCAAGCTTAGCTTCTAAAGCAGCAAGGCAGCCTGCTAGAGAGAATAGAGGCAGCACAAAGAAGGCAAATCAAGCCACCCACACCACTTTGACCACCATCCTTTCTCATACTTTGATGAAGACAATCCAGAATTCTCTGAAGCCTAGCATTAAAATTCTCAAGATCCAGTGCCTTCAGCCATCATCCTTGGAGCAATCTCTGTGTAGACACAGCCAGGCAACTCCTTTCTCAGGTGCTAGTCATAATTACTGAAGACCCAAAAAAGAAAGTTCTTGTCACCAAAGTCCTTTGCATCATCAAATGGTTCAAGATTAGATTTGTCAGTGGAAAGAACAATAAAGATGAGGCACAATCTTTTGCTGCTACACCATGGGATCTTCCCATCTGATTTGTCTAAGACCTTCCACGTGTGTTACCACCCCCATTAGAATGGGAGCTCCCTGATAGCAGGAACTGTCTTACTTTTCTTTTTGAGTCTCCCGTGACTGGAAGGATGTTTTCCACATAGTAAGCACTAATAAATTCTTTCTGCATTCATTATTTATTCATTGATTTTTTTCTAATATTTTCCCCATTCTCTCAAGTGGGGATAACCAAGAATATCAGACCTGGAAGGAAGGGGCAGCTAGGTGACTCAATGGATAGAGAGCCAGGGTCAGAGACAGGAAGTCCTGGGTTCAAATTTGGTCTCAGATACTTCCTAGTTCTGTGACCTTAGGCAAGACAATTAACTCCCATTGCCTGGCATTTACTGCCCTTATGACTTAGAACCAAGACATATTATTGATTCTAAAACAGGTGATAAAGCTTTAAAAAATATGCCTAGCTTTATCCAAACCTGAGCAACTAGACATCTAATATTCTGATTCTCTTCATAGTGAATTCCTTCTTGTCAAATAAATATTTCTAAATATACATGTAACATCCATACAGTATTGATTCTAAACTATAAGATAAGGAAAACAAACCAAAAAAACTAGAAGGGACCTTTTTCATCATCTGGTCCAGAAGTTCCATTTTTCAGCCATGAGAACTAAGAAAGGCAAAATGAATTGCTTGATCTCACTCAAAAGGAGTAGAACTAAAACTAAAAAGCCTGTTTAGGACCCATTCCATAGACTGGGGGGCACAGCTGGATTTGCTGGCTGAAGGACTTGAATTTAAACCTTGCCCTGGGTACTTACTTTGTGGTGTGACCCTGGACAAGTCATCATATCTTCTCCCAGCCTTGGTTTCCTTTTCTGTAAAATGGGAATTATTAATAATAGCACCTTTTGTTATTGTTCACTCATTTCAGTTACATCCAGCTCTTCATGACCCTATTTGGGATTTTCTTGGCAGAAATACTGGACTAGTTTGCAATTTTCTTCTCTAGCTCATTTTATAGATGAGGAAAGTGAGCTAAACAGGCTTAAATGACTTACCCAGGATCACATAACTAAGAAGTATCTTGAAACCAGATTTGAACTCAGGTCTTCCTGATTCTCAGTTCTGGTGCTACATGACTTCCCTAATAATAGCACCTACCTTGGGGTTGTTGTGAATGTCAAAAAATAACATGAAGTTCTTTGCAAATTTTTAAGCACTTTATAAATATCGTCATCATTATTAAGTAGTTATTAAATTTCATAGTAATTCCTCTTTAAACTGAGGAAAGCTTTTGTAAATTAGATAATTTCCTCCTGTGTGTTTGGTAACTATAAAATTTTATATAATGGATTTTTTTAAATAGAAGGAGGGATTTTATGGAAATAAAACCTGAAATATTCAGGTGCCAAGAAATTACGAAAGTTCTTTCAGAGTCCCGTTCCACTGAATAAACTATATTTTATGGGTTGTAGTTAACAAGGTACATACTAGGAGAGGATAAAACAAGTAGATATAAATAGGACAACTTTTTCCCTACGATAATGAAAGAAATGTTAGGGCAATTACAGAGGGATACTCGATTTTTTTCTTTCTTAGGTTTTTTGGGGATAGGAAAATGTCCTGTGTCTACCATACATGTGTCTCTGTCCTCTCTGCTTCCTCAGCTCTGGTCAGGTCACCATCTCTACCACAGCAGAAACAATGGTGTATTAGGGGCAGGACAGCTTTGGAAGTTCTGAGTTATATTTATTATATACTTAAAAAGAAAAGCAAGCACTCTGTAATGAAGATTCTCAATTTCATTTATAATCTTCTGTTCTATAATATATATGGAAATGCTCAGCTTACTGTTTTTAAAGTTCATAATTTAAGAAATGGGGGGGGGGGGATAGACATTTGGGATAGAAATATTTATTATCAGGACCTGGGGTTAGAATTTTGGCTTTGCCACAAATTACCTGTATAACCTTGGGCCACTCATTTAAAGATAATATGGAATAGTAGAAAGAGTCCCAGCTTTGGAGATAGAAGATCTGGATTAATTTTCCATCTAAGCTTACCCATATGACCCTGGACAAGTTAGTTTATTTCTAAGGGCTTTTTTTTTTTAATTTACAAAATAAGAGGATTAAAATAGATGGCCTTTGATGTCTCTTCCAGCTCTAGATGTATGATTGAATGATTTTCCAGCTCTGGTCTTGTTAACTTTTCTCTAAAATAAAGTTGGAATACGTAATCATTAAGATGCCTTTTAGGGCTATAATGTAATATATTCCTAGTTATCTGCCCACTTCTTTCTACTCAATCGCTTATCTCCTAGAGCTTCTCAAGAGCCTCCAAATTTGATTTATGGTTTCCAGTTGCTTCTCCCTAATCCGTCTTTTTCAGAACAACCAAAGTGATATTCCTGAACCACAGATCTGGCTATTGAACTACCTCACAAGAAATTTTAGTGTCTTCCTATTGCTTCTAGAATAAAATACACATTTCTCCGCTTGGTATTTAAAGCCCAACACAATTCATCTCTTGTCTACCTTTGGAGGATGATTGGACTTTATGACCCTTCCCAAACTTTAGGGTACAACCCAACCGTCTGCGTGCTGTCGTTCCCTAACTAATATTGCACCTCCGGTAACTTTTCTTTGAAAATTCTATTCCCCACGTTTAGAATGTCAACCTTTCTCACCTTCATCTTTCATCATGTCTAGCTTTGGGAGCAACTAGATGGGTCAGTAGATTGGAGATGCGACATCTTTGGTCTGGCCAAGGACACTTCCTAACTGTATGACCCTGGGCAAATCTTAACCCCCATCGCCTACCCTTACTGCTCTTATGACCTAGAACTTGTGGTTTGGAACCAATATATATTATTGATTCTGATATAGAAGGTAAGGATTAAAAAAAAAGAATGCCTAGCTTTCTCCAAACATGAGCTAGTCATCTCATATTCTGATTCTCCTCACTGAGAATTCCTTCTTCTCTTTTCAAGTAAGCATGTCTGAATGTACAGGTAACCTAAACATGTGTGTATACATATATACACAGGTGTATATAACCTATGTGGGTTTATATACATGTAACCTACATTGTATGCTCATGTGTATATGTTTAACATCTACCTCAAAAATGAAGTAAAATTTATCAAATGTTTTAAAATACCTTAAATGCTATGTAAATGTTAATTATGTTAATATTATTATTAGACATTGAGAATAGAAAGACAAAAAAAATAGTCTCTGCCCTCAAGGAACTGACATTCTACTAACAGTCTATAGCATGATAAATACAACCCATAAAGAAATAGATAGCTGGGTGGCTCAGAGAGCCAGCCCACGAGATGGGAGGTCCTAGGTTCAAATGTGACCTCAGACACTTCCTAGCTGTGTGACCCTGGACAAGTCACTTAACCCTCATTGCCTAGCCCTTACTGCTCTTCTGCCTTAGAACCAATATACTGTATTAATTATAAGACGGAAGGGAGGAAGGGAGGAAGGGAGGAAGGGAGGAAGGGAGGAAGGGAGGAAGGGAGGAAGGGAGGAAGGGAGGGATAGAGAGATGGTGTAGAAATGCACACAGGTATGTGCATATAGGATTTGATGGAGCTATAAAAACAAAATGAAAAATAGTATCTACCCTCAAAGAACTGACATTCTACTGGCAGTGTATAACATGTAAACAGATATGTGTGTATACATGTATATGTGTTTTCTGTTTATTAAATCTAGCCCCTATGCATATACGTGTGCATGTATAAAAAAATGAAAAACAGCCTCTATCCTCAAAGAACTGACATTCTATAGATAAAATATATATGTAATACCCACATACACGTATTGTATAGCTTAAATTATAGAACACCGTTAGGTCTTACAAAGAAATTTACATCTATTTTCTTATTTGATAGTTGTCATTCTTTTCCCCTTTTTTTAAGATGAGGAAACTCAGGTTGATGGGAATTAATTGACTTGCTCAAGATCACAAAGTCAGTATGTGCTGGGGGCAGGAATTGAAATCAGAACATTCTGATTCCATGACCAGTGCTCTATCCACTGAGTCGCCTAGCTGTCTATACTACAGTGGGAATCACTTTTCTTTTAAACCCTTACCTTCCATCTTGGAGTCAATACTATGTATTGGTTCCAGAGCAATGGGGGTTAAGTGACTTGCCCAGGGTCACACAGCTAGGAAGTATCTGAGGCCAGATTTGAATGTAGGACCTCCCATCTCTAGGCCTGGCTCTCAATCCACTGAGCTACCCAGCTACCCCCACTGGGAATCGATAAATGTTTATTGGATTGGATTACATATTAGATATTGATATGTATGTATTGTATACATACACATATGTGCATGCACATACATGAAATTGCCAGTGACCCTCCTTAGAATATGCTAGTCTACAAGACTGCCTCCCATTCTCCCTTCACCCCACAAAAAAAAAATAAAAAAGTACTTTCTCCTCCACTCTCTGACTATTCAAGTTCTACCAACAATTCCTTCAGAAATATTTCCCTAAACATATTGATATATTTCTCATCTGGACATATATATTTAATATTAATATTTTATTTCTTTGATTAATAATTTGTATAAAAGAATATTAATACATATTAAATATAAATATAATTTTTGGCACTTTGGGTAGAAAGCCAGACTCAAAACCAAAAAGAGTTCGAACTGTGCTTCTAATACATATTGCCTAGATGACCCTAATTAAGTCATTTAACTTATCACTACTCCGATCCACTCTCAAAGCTCTGAAATGCAGGAAAGCGCCCACCTGCATGGGAGAGTTTCCTCACTGGCCATTGTCTCTCCTAATAAAATCCTCAGCCCTATCCTTTTTACATTGAACTCGGCCCTGCCATCCCCTGTTTCAGATGGACAACCTTTGCCTTCATTACCCGCATTTCTGGGCTGCAGGCTTAGGTCTACGGCGCATTGGAATAATGACACTGGACTTGAGCCAGGGAGACTCGGAAAAACCTACCAGTTTTATTACCTCTTGTGAGCCCACATTTGCTTATCTGTAAAATGGGGTTAATAATGCTTACACTCCCTCTTCCTGGGGTGTTGAGGAAAGTGCTTTGTAAATAGTAAAGAGCACAGAAATAAATGTGAGCTAATGAAGATGACTTTGTTCCGAGCCTCCACAGAGCCGAAGCTAATCATAATAATGGGTTCTATTTATAAAAAGCTTTACAAAGCACTTCCCCAGCATTAACTATTTGAGGCTTTACCACATTCCCATTGGACAAAGATAATTTTATGCGGTTCATAGATGAGGAAACTGAGTCTAAAGAAATTAAGTGACTTGGAGTAGTGAAGTGGATCAGTGACTAGCGAGCCACGCCTGGAGATCGGAGGTCCATGGTTCAAAACTGACCTCAGACACTTCCTAGCTGTGTGACCCTGGGCAAGTCATTTAGCCCCAAACCTTACCGCTCTTCTGCCTTAGAACCGAAACTAAATATTGTTTTTTGACACTTGCCTTCTATCTTAGAATCAATACTGTGTATGGATTCCAATGCAGAAGAGCAGTAAGGGGTGGGCAATGGGGGTTAAATGACTTACCTAGGGTGGCACAGTTATAGTTTTGATTCTAAGAAAGAAAATAAGGGTTCAAAAATAAACAAACAGATAGATAAATAGATAGATAGAGATAGACAGACATAGATAGACATTGATAGATAGATAGATAGATGCAGATATAGACCCAGAGAGACAGACAGATAGATATAGATAGACAGACACAGAGATAGACATATAGATAGACAGATAGATATGGATTTTACCTTAAAGCTCTTTACCCTTGATTCTTTCCACGGGCTAAAAAGAACACCGCACTAAGGACAGGAATAAAGGTGCCTACTCTTAAACTCCCGCCATAGTTCTGCCCTGTGAGTCGAGGCAAAGCAAGTTATTCCCCTCTTTCATACGGCAGCCCTTCAGATACTTACAGACACCCATCCTGTCTTCCTTACTAAGTCTTCCCTTCAGCCTAAACATTTTCATTTTCTTCATTTACCATCATATGGCAAGACGAATGAGTCTTCACCATTTTTGATCACCCTCCTCTGAGCACTCTCCAGCTAATTTTTTTTAAATTTTATTTAATTGATTAATTAAGAATATTTTTCCATGGTTACATGATTCATGTTCTTCCTCTCTCCTCCCCTCTCACCACCCTCCTATAGCCGATGCACAATTCCTCTGGGTTTTACATGTGTCTTTGATAAAAAACTTTTTCCATATTATTGATAATTGCACCAGGATGATTGTTTGGAGTCTACAACCCCAATCATATCCCCATCAACCCATGTGATTGAGCAGTTGTTTTTGTTCTGTTTCTGCTCCCACAGTTCTTTCTCTGGATGTAGATGGTGTTCTTTTTTATAAGTCCCTCTGGATTGTCCTGGGTCATTGCATTGCCATTAATGGAGAAGTCAATTACATTCGGTTGTACCACAGTATATCAGTCTCTGTGTACAATGTTTTCCTGGTTCTGCTCCTTTCACTCTGCATTGCTTCCTGGAGGTTGTGCCAGTCTCCATGGAATTCCTCCACTTTATTATTCCTTTGAGCACAATAGTATTCCATCACCAACATATACCACAATTTGTTCAGCCATTCCCCAATTGAAGGGTATCCCCTCATCTTCCAATTTTTTGCCACCATAAAGAGCACAGTTCTGAATATTCTTGTACAAGTCTTTTTCCTTATTATCTCTTTGGGGTACAAATGGCTAGATCAAAGGGCAGACAGTCTTTAATCGCCCATTGGGCATAGTTCCAAATTACCCTCCAGAAAGATTGGATCAATTTACAACTCCACCAGTAATGTATTGGTGTCCCAACTTTGCCACATCCCCTCCAGCATTCATTACTTTCCATTGCTGTCATGTTAGCCAATCTGCTAGTGAGGTGATAGCTCAGAGTTGTTTTGATTTGCATTTCTCTGATTATAAGAGACACTCTCCAGCTTATAAACATCATTTCTAAAAGGACTCAAACCTAACCACCTCTTCCAGCCTCATTTCCAGGACTCTCTACTATGATGCAATCCTATGGAGAAGGGGGAAAGGAACATGCCTTTATTAAACACCTATTATCTGCTAAGCACTTTTATAATTCTTATCTCAGTTAATCCTCACAACAAATCTGTGAGAGTAGGTGGTATCATCCCTATTTTACAGTTAAGGAAACTGAGGCAGATTGAGTTTAAGTACCTCCTCACAGACACTTAGCTGGGAAATGTCTGAAGCTAGGTTTGAACTAATATCTCCCCATCTCCAGGCCCAATGCTCTGTGCACTACCTCCCCAATGCCACCTATCTCCTTTGTGACATGGAATAGATTTTCAGTAAATTCTAGAAGGAAGGAATATTCTAGAGAATATAATAACCCTGGACATGTTGAGTACAGATATTTCTCAACTCAACAATACAATAGGATTGTAGACATTAGATCTGGACGAAACCTTCAAGCTTATCTAATCCAATGCCTTCATTTAGCAGATGAGGAAACTAAAGCCTAGAGAGAGAAAATGGCATCTCAATGGTCACAATGGGAAGTAAGTAGCTAAGCTGGCATTTCAGTCCATGCCCTCTGACTCAAATTCTAGTGCTTGGTCAATACCAAAAAATAAAAGAACAGTTCCCCAGGGACTGTTTGGATCATCTCAGTGTGAGTAACTTTTTTGTAGTTTTGGAAGTCTCAAAAGAATTTAACCTTGTCTTCATTAACCCAGAAGAAACAAACAAAAATACTCTGCCTGGTGGCCTGGCATCCAGAGAATGTAACTGGCCAAATTTGGAGAAGTTAGCAGATCCAAAGTGGTGAATGGAAGCCTTGTTGCTATGGTCACTAGGACACCCTCTTAGAAATTGCTGATCTGAACCCTAAAAGCAGCTCCCTCCAGCTTTTGCAAAGTGGTTTCCACATCTTTCATATCACCAGTCTTTTTTTCCTGCTAGTGAATTCTTTATCTCTCTGGCTTAACTGTAGGTCAAGGGTTCTGAACTATTGTGTCAGGGACACCTCTGGCAATCTGGTAAAGTCTAGGGACCCCTTCTCAGAATAATGTTTTTCAATGCATAAAATAAAATACATAGGATCACAAAGGATATCAATTATATTGAAAAATGATTATGAAAATGCATAATTTTTAAAAACCGACTTCTCAGATCCCAGGTTTTGGGCAAAAGAAGACTTTAAAAGAAAGGTAATGAATAACCCCCTCACCTGAAAGTCATGCTTTTTCTTTCTCTTCTAGAGCCAACTCAATCCCATCCATCTTTTAAGATTTCACTCTTTCATGACCATTCCCCTCTCCTCCTCCACTAGAGGTAGTCATTTCACTTTCCTCTAGACTCAAAATTCATTCATTATCTATTTCACATCATTCAGCCTAACTTAAATAGTTCTTATAGTAAAGGAATTATAGACTGTCCAAACTAGAAGGGAACTCAGTGTCCATCTAGTTGAATCCATACTCAAATAAAAATCTCTACAACACGTAGAGTAGTAACCCAATGAGCGGACAAACATTTTTGTCTGTAGTCTTTAGAGTATACTATCTCTCAGGGCAATCCAGTCTACTTTATGAAAGTTCAAGTGTTAGGAAGTTTGTTTGTTTGTATTTGTTTTTGCCCTGAAGATTAAATCTTGTTCTTTTAAACTTTTACTGGTTGTCCTTAGTTTTATCCTCTAGGGCCAAACAGGATAATCCTTCTTCTTAACAATCTTTCAAGTACTTCAAGACATGTATCCCAGGTATCCCATATTCCCTGAGTATTCTCTTATTTCTCAAAAATAAAAATTTAATTAAAGGTTGACTGGTTTGACTCTTTTTTGGGATGTTGTCACTATCCTGTTCTCTTTGACATAGAATTGTTCCTTACCAAAAAGAAACAGAATTTAAAAAACACAAACTAACATATTGACTGATTTTGAATATTAAGCTTCATTCTGGGCACACAACATATCACCTCTATTACCAGTAGTCATCTGAAGTCAAAGCTGGTTACTATATTGATCAGGGTTTCTTTGAATGTTGTTTTCCTTAACAATATTATATTATTGTCCTGGTTCTGTCTGTGTCATACTATGAAAGTCTCTCTAAATTACTATGAATTCTTATTATCCAGCTTATTAATGTCCCTCTTCAGCTCTAAATAGGAGATTGTCCATTATTATTTCTTGGTAATTAGTCTGTTGTGTGTGTGTTTTTTTTTTTAAACCAGAGAACTTTATAAGGGGGTGGGGGGGGGGGAGACTAGTCACGAAGAGGAATGGAAGGGAAACCAATAGAAAGCCTACATGGTCCATTGAAATCCACACAATGTGATGAAGACATAAGAATTCCCAAAATGCTATTTAAGTCCACATGTCAGATTAATGGAAGGGCATGGACAAGTTTGGCAAAGGATGGGCAGGCAAGGGCAGACTGTGATCTACCTCAATGGAGGGTACATTCATATTGTAGAGATCACAGATCCCATAGAACTCTCAAAGTTAGTCACGTAAGAGATTCTTATATTCATTCCAGAAAGTTGGCATTTGCTCAACTTATATCGCAAAATTCATTTCAGAATTGCTATAAAACGATTTCAGATATTACATTTAAAAAAGAAAAAAAGCAGGCTCGTTTCTTTATAAACATACTTTCTGTTGTCAGTTTCATTCATTTAAAATTATATCTCTATCCCTTACAAGGTCTAGCACATTATTATACAGATACCTACTTAGAGCTAGTTATAGCTATATATTTTAAGACTAGAGAGGACCTTAGAAGTCATTCAATGCAGTCCCTTTCTTTAATAGATAAGAAAACTTTGTCTCAGAAATATTGAGAGATTTGCCCCAAGTCAGCTGGCTTTTAAATAGTGGGGTCAAGACCAGAAGGCAGATTTCCTTCGGATGTCAGGATGGTAGAATGGAAACACTGCTGAGTGTGGTATGGAAGAGCCCAAGTTCAAATACTACTTCTGATATACACTACCTAGATGAGTTTTGACAAGTCAGCAAACATTTTTGATGTAGAAAGCAACTGAGAATTTCCCAGTCTAGCTGAGCTGCTCTTGAGACCTCCTATCACGACAGGATCAGTCCCAAAGAGTGCAAAGTCAATTGGGTAACTGTCTCTCAAGGCACTCTGGGAAAATTCTCTTACCCATAATCCATCTCTAAGATTCCATTTAAAGAAACCCAACTTAACCCACTTATGTATCAATAAAATAACTTATGTTACTTAACTCTTATATCCTACTGAACTCTTAACAAATATCCTATTACAGTATAGAAGAGCCCAAGTTCAAATACTAGGTATACTACCTAGGGGAGTATTGACAAGTCAGCAAACATTCATTAAACTCCTATTGTTTAGTGGCTACAGATAGGTGGTACAGTGGAGAGAGTACTGGGTTTAGAATCAGGAAAATTCATCTTCATGAGTTCAAATCTGGCCTCAGATGCTTCCAAGCTGGGTGACCCTGGACAAGTCAGTTAACTCTGGTTGCCTTAGTTCTTCATCTGTCAAATGAGCTGGAAATGGCAATGGCAACCATACCAGTATCTCTGCCAAGAAGACCCTAAATGGGAACATGAAGAGTTGGGTGTGAATGTAACAATGGATGCAACATTTAGGTTCTGGACATTGTACCTCATGAGTCCTGGAGATACAAAGGAAGACCAAGACCAGATCCTGCTCTCAAGGAGTTTCAGAATCTAATGGGGAAGAGTTACTCATCACCCTCCTTAGGTCTCTGTTTCTTCATCTGTAAAATGGAAGGATTGGACTAGATTTCCCCTGAGGTCCTTTTCATTTTTGTAATACTATAATCTTGGCTATCTAAACATGGAGCTCTTTTCATGACATCAAAAGTATTTAGGATAGTGTGAGAATTAAAATTAATATACAATAACTCAAGTATTATATTTACAAGATTTATTAAAATAACTAAAATAAAAACAAGTTAAAAAAAGAGCTATCTAACTCAAACTGTGGTAGTAAGAGAAGAAGAAAAAAGGGAGGAGTTACAGAAACTTAGAAATAATAACATCACAACACAAACATGAGGATGCAGGGAAAGGGATGCTAAGAGACTAAAAGAATTTTGGGAGGCATAGACCTGGGGTTCAAGATTTCCACGTATACATTAGAGAACATTTAAAGTTAAGGCACAGCTTTCCTGAGATGCACACCTCTGTTTAGATTATTTTCCATATCATATGATTAGAAAGTCAAAAAATGGGAGCAGTTAGGTGACTCATTTTGGCTAGAGATGGGAAGTCCAAGGTTCAAATCTGACCCCAGACACTTCCTAGCTGTATAACATGGGTCAAGTCATTTAACCCCATTGCCTAGGCTTTACAGCATACAGTATTGATTCTAAGATGGAAGGTGAGAGTTTTTTAAAAAGTAAAAAAGTAGGAGAGTGAGTAGAGGCCTTTGGGACCAGCTAGACCAACCCCACTAATTTTATTGACAAGCTCATTAAAGTCTAGAGCATTTAAATGACTTATTGATGCTCACACAAATAGTACCTGAGGTGAGCATCAGAGCCTGGTCTTCTAAATCAAAAACCATGTTTTTACCAATATTCCATGACCACTGAAGCCCCCTCATTTTACAAAAAACTCCAAGACCCAGAAGAAGGTTGTAACTTTCCAAAGGCCTCCAACCAATTATTTTCAGAGTCAGGAGAGGAAGACCAAGTCTCCTGAGTCCTAATTTTCTGCTGGCTTTTATTGATTGTTGATATTACTGAACCAGGAAGCCCTGAGCCCACCCAAATTGCTGTTGGGCCTCAGGGCCAAAGCAGTAGGAACTTAGAACAACGGAAGGCTTTTTTATTAAAATGGAGCCAGATGCCAAGAGGCCTGTGGTCTTATCCTAAGCTAAATACTGAAAGATTCAGTAATCACCCGAGTTTTGGCAGGGGGTCACATGGTTAAGTCATGCAAAGAGAGAGCAAGAAAATCTGAGCAGAATTCCAACCCCAGGCTTGCCTTGTGCTATCCTTTGCACTGTGTGGCACTGGGTCAATCCCGTAGCCTCTCTGGGATTGCAAGTTCCTTCTTTGGAGAACAGAAAGGCTTTTTTACAAAATTAGCCCATTCCTGTGACTTTTTTAGCCATGTGGGCAAGTCAATAATGAGTGGGCCCTTCTCTGTGTGCTCATTTGAAAGGGCCGAAACTAATGCAGCTTTTAAACTTCCCCACAGGCCCCCTCAGCAAGGCCCCAGAGTACTTCATTCCTTTGGCTTAAGCTACATTGGCTAGAACTAATGCAGCCTTAACTTGAATAGCTTCCCCTAATGCAATCTTAATTGGGGTCCCTTTAACTCCTGCAGTCAATTTTCCTCTAAATTGACTTAAGTTTTCTCTCTGCCATGGGAACAGCATTCTCCTCCAGTTGAGGGTTTATAGTAGTATTAACTTCTTGGGGTGTTCGTAGAGTAGGGAAAAGGTCAAAACCTTCCGTGGGTATCAAAAGCATATTTCTGAGCTTCCCTGGAGAAAAACATCAACAGACACGGCTCAGTCACTTAATAACATTCACCTCTTGGCACAGACATACTTCAGAATTAATTTCCTTATGAAAAGGATTTTTTTGGTGGGGATCAGGAAACCAGGGACACAATCAGGAATAGCAGAAAAAGTCCAGAGGCCCCATGGAGGATTGGGGTTCAGAAGACCCAATTCCCCATCCTTGTCTGTTTTGAGTGCCCTTCTGGGACTCAGGTCCTCATCTGTTAAGTGGACTACACTGTTTTTCACTGTTGAGACATTTTCGAGGACAATGTTTGGTAAAAATAAATAGATTTAGCTGATTGAAAACAAGAATTGTTTGCTTGTTTTTTTTCTTTGTAACCTAATCGAGTACCTGATGCATAGTAGGTCCCTAATATAAGTGTGCTGAATGAATGAATATTGAACTTTTAGCTAAGGCATTTCTGGGTTTTTGACACATTGGTTATGTGAGCATTGGCAAATTGTTTTAACTTTCTGAGTAAATTTGTGGAGTTCTTTTGTTTTGTTTTGTTTATAAAATAGATTTAGTATTTTTTGCAGTGAAAATCAAATAAGGAAACATGTAAAGTTCTTTATAAACACTAATGCAATAAAAAAAAAATTCTGCTCTCACCCTTTCAGAGCAAGTTGGGTTTCATCTCTCTTTTAACATTCTAGACTTAAGTGGTCAGAGAATCTTTCTTTTTTCTTTAATTTTTAGATTCTATTTCAAATTCTCTCTTCCTCAGTCCCTCTACTACCCCTTGAAGAGGTAAACAATATATCCATTACAGAAGCAAAGTCATGCAAAAGTTATTTATACATTACCCTGGTTAAAACACACACACACACACACACAAGAAAAATAAGGAAACAACAAAATTCTTCAATCACAGAGTCCATCTGTTTTCTCTCAGAAGGTGGATAACATTTTTCATCATGAGCCCCATGAAATTGTCAAGGATCATTGTATTGATCAGAATAGCTAAATCTTTGTTGGTTGATTATCATTATAATATTGCTGTTATTGTATACAATGTTCTGCTGGTTCTTCTCATTTCACTTTGTATTAGCTCATTTAAATCTTCCCAAAATTTTCTGAAACTACCCCCATGCCATTTCCTAGATCACAATATTATTCTACCACAATCACATACCACAATTTATTCAATTATTCCCCAATTGATGGAAACCTCCTCAATTTCCAACTTTCTGCCACCACATAAAGAGCTGATATAAATATTTTTTTGCATATGTGGGTCTTTTCTTTTCATCTCTTTGTGATATAGACCTAATAGAGATATTTCTGGGTCAGAGGGTTATGCACAGTTTAATAATCCTTTGGGCATAGTTCAGAATTGTTCTTTAGCATGGTTGGACCAGCTCACAATTCCACCAACAGTACATTAATGTATGTACTTTTTTTTTAAGAGTCTTTCTCTAATAATAATAGCTTGAACTCCCATTCCAGTGTTTTTCTGTAATTTTAATTGACAGTGATTAGCATGCAGTTCCACGTAACCAATTAACATCCATTAGTTTTTACAAAGAGATTTTACTGTTCAGTTCAGTGTCAAAAATCTTTCCATTAGGTTTGATATTAGACTTGTAGGTATACCAAACACCAAACATGGACTCCACTCTTGGTGTCTCAATCTCTTAATGTCTCAATGCTCTCAGGGCCATTCAATCTCCATTCACCTAAAAGTAAAAAAGCAAGAAAGAGACAGAAGCAACAAAAGGGCTTGTTGTTCTGATGTCCTGATGTTCCTCTTCCATCCAGCTGCTCATCCCCCTTCTCCAATGCCAGCAAGTCCAGAAAAACCCAGTTCCAAGAAACAAATCCTGGTTAACTATTGCCTTTTTGATTGCACCCCAGTTCCAGGTACACAGCCAATCAACAGAACTATTCTTTATCATGCTGTTAACAGACCAGAACTAGTTACAGAATGTCTGAGCCAACTCCAAAGTTCACATAGGGATTGCATCAGCTGAGAACTCTGCTTATGCTCATAAGGACTGGATTTATTGGAGAGCCCCTCTTATACTATGGCAGCTATCATTGCTATATTCAAGATATGTCTCTGTGGCTATAAAATACTGAAGTTGCTAGGGATTTTTAAGAGGGAGAAGAGTTCCTTTATAGCAAATACACCAAATTCATATCAGACTGAGAATAATGTTCACCAATGTTTGACACTTCATGTGTAGCTCCAGACATTTTCAGTACCATCTTTGAAAAGTGCCTTTTTATCATTGATTTCTGGTTTGTGCAAGACCATCAATCTAATTTTTTTATTATATGAACTGAGTTTGAAACCAGTAGTTCTAGCTCTGTGAACTACTGTGTGACTTTTAAATGAATCACTTAACCTTTCATGTCACCCTCCTCATATGTGAAATGAGAGGATTGAACTAAATATACTTGGAGATCCCTTTCAGTTCTAGACCTTGTTTTGGACCAGAATAAAGGATGGATAACTGGACTGCTCACTTCCATTCCCAGACATCAAATGTCTTGATTATTTCTGAAATAGCTAGCATTTATGTAGTACATTATATTACATCCTTCTATTATATTATGTTATATATCATATCACATCTCATATTAGATAAGCAGCTGTTTAATTTTATGGTTGGACTGAATATTTAATTGGTCACCAGGGATTTAATTTCTAAATCCCAAAAATGAATTACTAAAGTCAAATGGAATTTATGGTAGTTAATTTTACAATAGAGGGAAGATATTAAGTAAGAAAGAAAAGGGGGGGGGCAGAGAAAGAGAGAGAGAAAGAGTATGTTCCACCTCCCTCTGACCCAGGTAGGGGCCCCAGCCAGGAGAAAGGAGTTTCAAGACGATGGGCCTTTCCCAGAGGATCACACCTCCAGAAAGGGCAAGGAAAGAAGTCAGCCTTTACACTCACCATGGTAACCATCTAAAAGGAAAGCAATCTGAGGTCTCCCACACATGCTCTTCCAGGGTCAAGTTCCATGGACAAGAGTCCCTCTTCACTCCAAATCTGAGTGTCTCTGTTTCCACTTTTAAAGACCTTTTCCTCTTGAGTCACTTCCCCTAAATTTTTACATCTATCAATCACAGCCGATGCTCCATTCCAGGACTGCCCACTCTTTCACACATGGGTCAGAGACTTCCCATTCAATGTATGAAATGGGTGTTCACACCTTTTTGTGGTTAAAATCCAAAATGGGTAGCTCTCTATACTCAATTTTACATACTGTGTTTACACTTTGGGGATTAAAATCTAAAAATAGTCAGGGGGTTACAATTTAATCTTCCCAATCAAGAAAGACCTACGTACCTTCATTGTTATAATCAGAGGAGAGCCAAATCCAATCTTCACACAGAACTATTATATTGTAAAACATATTATTGTTACATATATTATTTATATAGCACTTTATATCATACTGTATATATTATATATTATAAATCACATAAAATCTATTTTAATATTTATATAACACTTTAGGATTTATAAAACATTTTATAGATATTAACTCTTTTTTTTAGATAACCCTTACCTTTTGTCTTAGAATCCATACTATGTATTGGTTCCAAGACAGAAAAGAGGTAAGGGCTAGGCAAAGGGAGCTAAGTGACTCACCCAGAGTCACACAGGTAGGATTATCTGAGTTCATATTTGAACCCAAGGACCTTGTGTCTCTAGATCTGGCTCTCTATCCACTGAGCTATCCAGTTGCCCCCTATTTGATTTTATCTTTATAACAATGCTGAGAGGTACAAATCCAGTTTCAATGGATGATTTTTTTTTCTACTGATGAGGAGGTTCCAAAGATTTTGCCATAAGCTGTGAAGGACTGTCCCCAGGAAGAGGCCTAGGCCTAATAAGTTTGAAGCAAAGTCAGCACAACTGGAATAAATATTCTCATACTATTACCAGGAAACATCTTTGAGAGAGACAATATATACTTCATGGGATCATAGATTCAGAACTGGAAGGGAAAAAAATTTTAAATCTAGTTTCCTTATTTTTTATTTTTATTTTCCTTCATTTTCCCCCTTATTTTACAGAAGAGGAAACTTAAGCCCAGGAACATTGGTATACTATATGACCTTGGCTAAGCAATAGCATACAAGTAATAAGAAGTAGAATCAGTATCTCAACCCAGGTCCTCAGGCTCCAGGTCTTACATTTTTTCCACTTTAGCATCTTCTCTCCTAGTAAGATTGTATAAGTTTCAATATTTGTTACCCTAAGTAGGCTTGCAAGCCAGCCATATCTTAAAGCCTCAAAGAGTTGCTTTGCTTTTTAATTAAATTCCACAATAAGTTCTTTTAGTTTTAAAGTTTGTATTTTATGTTATGCACAAATATGCTTAAGTTTAATTGAGTTTTCCTTTCTTTAGTTTGATGAATAAAAATAATGTCCATTATAGAGGAGTATTCAATAAATGTTTGCCTTAAAATAAATAAGCAAACTCTCCTGAGTGCACACACTAATGAAATGTGCCTCATATGCCTATGTTTGTCACAAAATCAATCAAATGTCTTTATGGCCCTGTGCTGAAATATGGGATGCATACCTCACTGGTCACATGAGTGACCTCAGTGAATGAGGTACTTTAAAAGCAAAAAAAAAAATCTTTCTTCATACTAATTTATATATGCCATTGTGCCAGGGTCCATCAATTTCATGAAAAGATCTAAGGAATGGTCTTTTATATAATGTCATTTGAGTGGCACTACCTAAGGGTCTCTTTAACCCAAACCTCTTCCCTACTGCTCTATGGTATGGTGGAAAGAGTCTTGATTTGGGAATTACAAGACCAGGACTTTAGGTCTAACTCTGTCACTTACTAGCTAAGTGTCCATGGGCAAGTCATTTTGTTTCTTTGGACCTCCCCTGCAAGAGGGCAGAAAATATATCACTAACCACCTAAGGCTTTTTTTTAAAACTCTTACTTCCTGTCTTAGAATTGATACTAAGGATGGGTTCCAAGGCAGATAAGCAGTAAAGCCTAGGCAATGGGAGTTAAGTGACTCACCCAGGGTAACACACCTAGTAAATATTTAAGGCTAGATTTGAACTCAGGACCTCCTGCCTCCAGGCCTGACTCTTTGAGTCCACTGAGACACCTACCTTCCCCTTCTTAAGGCTTTTGTGAGGATGAAAATCAAAGAAGATGATATATGTAAAGAAATTGTAAATCATTAAGGACTATGTAAATAGAATTTCTTCTCTTATTTACTGGAAATCTTGTGATTAGAGAACTGGTACTTTGAATTAAAGGCTAGATTATTATTATTACATATTATAACATTCACATGGATTTAACTCTGGAATTCTATTTAAGCCAATTTTTAAAATATCTATGGGGGGAGAAGGGGTATGTGTGGTAGTGTATGAAGAACTGGCTGCAGAACCAGAAATTCAAGACTGGTTTCTGGTACATGGAATGGGATGAATATGAAAAGCATTTATGTGATTATTATGTACCAAAAACTGTGCCAAGCACTGAGGTTAAAAATGTAAAAGTGGAATAGTTTTTGCTCTCAAGGAGCTCACACTCTAATTGTGGGCGATGACACATCAAGAGAGTTTGGTTCCTGACAGATGAAAAGTCATATGGTACTCTGGATCTGCCAAGGAAAAGAGCAAGCCCCAAGGACTATAGGAAGCAATGGCAAATTGTCCCTTACCAAGAGGGTGGTGGGTGTGGGGATCAAAGTGAAGTGTAGTTCTGGGGCTATATGACCCTGGGCAAGTCACTTAACCTCCCCGCTTGCCCCAAGACAATTCTTTAAAAACTTAAAAACTGCAGGACTGCATTGGCAGAGTGTTTTCTCACTGAGAAATGTCAAGTAGGAGGCCCAGGCAGGAACAAAACTCCCTAGGATGGCAAAACCAGATGAAAATGCAATTGGAAAATATTTAACTAAATAAACAAAAATATAATACAATATAGACAATGTGAATTTGTGGTTTCCTAAGTCAGTATGCAGCCCCAAGAGATCCATTTCTATTTTATTTTGATATCACTTCCCTAAACCAATAAAAGGTTTGGTGTGTATATATATATATATATAGTCAGATCTACTTGCATGTATGTATACATATATTGTAAATGCACATAAACAGGTGTATAGCATAATGAATATATATAGATAATTTTATATGTAAATTTATATATAATTTATAGATGAATGGTAGATAGATGTATGGATGGATGGATGGATGGATAGATGTATGGATGAATAAATGGCTACTCTAGCCTCACTCTCTCTAGGTCAGGTCTCTTAATTTTACACCATTCCCCAACAGGGTTCTCTATTATCCTGAGGGGACTAAAGAATCTATCCTTTTCTACTGACTCATACCTCTATTGACTGTGTTCCTCCCATTTTATTTACTTATTTAGAATATTCTTCCATGGTTACATGATTCATAATTCCCCCACTTCCCTTCCCTCCCTCCCAGAGCTGACAAGCAATTCTACTGGGTTATACATGTGTCATTCTTCAAAACCTATTTCCATGTGTTCCTCCCATTTTAGAGCATAGTGACGAGCCCTCCAGTTCCACTGAGTCACTTATCATGAGATTGGCTTTTGCAAAGTCATATTTTCTTCAAAGATATCACAAAAAGAAACTTTTCCTTCTTGAGAATAATTTTCCCCTACTACCCCCTCAGTCATTGGACAGAGATGGAAACTAGACTCACATTTTAGATCAGTTTCTTCATAATATTAGTCCCACCAAGTTCAAGTCCAAAGCTGGCTATAAGACACGACCTGAATTCCTAGACACCTGGAAATTCGTACCTCCAGGTCCTAAACTAGATTGGAGACTACACTCTCTGGCACTACATGGCTTGGGTAATGAAGGACTTCATTCTCAGAGGGCAGTAAAAGCTGAGAGGATGCTCAAGCAAGAAGTTTTAAAGATAGTGGCAGTTCCTGCTATGAAGCCAGTGGGGAAATGCTGCTCTCAACCATATGGTAGGCCAACAAAGAATGTCCATGCATGTATACATTCTCCATTATCCCAGATACAAACTACCCAATGTATTCTGTTTGGGTAACACCATCATATGTTATCTAGGCATAGGATAAACTTCCATTATAACAAATACATACACATATGTATGTATATATACACATATTTATAAATGTATAGAGAAAGACAAAGACAGAGAGAGTCAGACAGAAATCAAAGCATAGCTCCTGCCCTCAAAGATTTTATAATTGAACTAGAATGATAAGGTGCATGTACAAATAATTATGTAAAGGCCAGATTTGATTATGTCAATCACCTCAATCCATTTAACCTTCTCCAGAGCCTAAGGTACAATTATTATAAAAGGTAGAATGCAATCAACAGTTTCTATAAGATGGATAACAGAAATATTATGGGACTTCAGTGAAAGGAGGTGTCCAGTTGAGGACTTTAGGAAAAATGTAATAGATAATATTGTGGGGGTATATTTGATGGGTAAATGATAACTAATCAATCAGGTAGTTATCTTATTTCTTTTGTCTATCCCCTCCTCCCTCTATACCTCCCTTCCTTCTGTTTCCTCCCTCTCTCCCAGCCTCCCTCTTCAGCCTGTTCAATTTCCCTCTTCTTCTGTTTACTAAATTACTCAGGATGAGTTTGTGCTGTCTCAAATGAAAATACTTTATATCTTCTTTTAACTTAACTTAACTAAGGGTTTATTTGGGAAAGACAGGAAAAGATGGAGGATGGAGGTAAGAGGGTTGGGGTTTTCCCTAATTCTATAATTAGCCTTAGATTGGAGGATATTGAGAGAAATGGTTGATAGGTCTAGTATTTCAGTCACTATCACCAATAAAGCAAGTCAGAGAGATATATGGACTATTGTCCTTCTTCTTCTGCCTTCAAAGTCACCAGGCCACCTCCAGCTTGATTATCCCAAGTACCAGAGATAAACCTAGCTTCTTCCTTCCCTGATTCAAAGGCAATCAGGAAATCAGTCAGGACCCTAGTTCAAAGGCAACCGCACCATCAGTCAAGCCCAGAATTCCTCCAGCAGTTGGTTTGGCTCCAAACTGCCTTTCCCAGTAACATTCCAAATCAGAATCTTCATTTGATGACAGTCAGGTCACCTCTCAGCCACTGCTTCTGTCCTTTTTCATGCCTTATAATTTCCCTCTTCCACAAAAAGTGTTATTCTAAATGGTGATTTAAACAATGATTGAATTTCAAATGACTGAGAAAGACTAAAGGGATGGCATTCCAGATCAGTTAGTAAATAAGACTAAATTATTTCTTATGAAGGGTAGAGGAGGTAGATGATATAAAAAGCCCAAAGAAGAACTTCTTGGGAAAAAAAAAAGATCATAATTATAATCATAGCTAATATTTATACTATGCTTACTGTGTGCCAGACACTTTGCTAAGGGCTTTACAACTCTTACTTTATTTGATCCTCACAACAATCCTGAGAGATAGGTGCCATTATTATCCCTTTTTTTACAGATAAGGCACATTAAGGCAAATAGGGGTTAAGTGACTTGCCTAGGATCACACAGCTAGTAAAATATCTAAAACTAGGTTTGAACTCAGGTCTTCCTGACTCCAGGTCTAGCCCTCTTTCCACTGACCTGCCTGACTGCCTTCTAGGCAAACATAGGTTAACAACTTGACTAAGGTCACACAGTAAGTGTCTGATGCTAGATTTGAACACAAGTCTTTCTGACTCTAAATTCAGTGCTCTATCTACTGTGCAACCTAGCTACATCCTAGGCAAACAGAAAGCAAGTGGCTTGCCCAAGGTCATATACTAATAAGTATCTCTGAGGCTGGATTTGAACTCAGGTCTTTTTGACTCCAGGCCGTTGTGCCACCTAGCTGCTCATTATACTATGGACAAAAGAAATCTGAGCAAATAAGAGTCTGAACAAAGATATTACAGTTAAAGAATTGAAGAGGGACTGGAATTGGCGGGGGGGGGGAGGGGGGGGAACAGGGAGAATGAGAAGGACGAAGGTTATCTATTTTAAGATTTTGTACCATGTCAGTCCTGACACTAAACTAACAGCTTTTAAAAGAAAATTCAGAAAAATTCTATTTGACCAATCAAATCCCCTTTGATTCCCATCATCTATTCCAATACTACCTTTCCTCTTACTTTAATCCTTCCTGACTCCTTATACTATTCTCCCTATTATTAGTCTAAGAAAGAAACATTTATCAGAATGAGCTAATCCTATATGTTTAAGAGCTTTTGAAAAGTTAAAATCTTTCATGTAAATAAAAAGCATTATTAATTCCCAGTGAACCAGTATCTCCCCCATAAATGTGTATTCCCATGAAAAAACCTGTTAAAGGAGAAGGGTACAGTATTATGAATTAGAAGGGACCTTGGAAATCATCTGGTCCAAATCCCTCATTTTATGTGTAAGGAAATTGAAGTCCCAAAGAATGGCAATGATTTGCCTGAGGTCCCACCACAAAACCTGTGAGCCAGGTTTTGAATTCAGTTCCTCCTATTCCATCTCTCTTGCCACCAGACTACAGTCATCCATCCACCTTGAGTACTGAATGTCTGTCTGTACACAATTTAGTCTTCCCAAGGCACCCTGCTTATTTCCCCTTCAGCCTTCCTTGATGTTTCACACTCGAGTGTCTTCAAGATCTCATGATGATATATACAGTCTTCTCTCATACACTTCCACTGAGAATCAGACAAGTAGAAATGGAATGGATTTTAAAGATTATCTAAACTAATAGTTTCCAAACTCTGTATCATGCACTATCAATAAAACATTTTACGTACATACTCCCAATATATGTCTGTTTACTTATTATAAATTATCTAATTCATATACTAATTTGCTCATAGTTGTATACGCTATTTAAGCAACCTGGTGGTACAAGGGATGGAGCTTTGAATCTAGCGTCAAAAAATCCTGATTCATATTCAAATCGTGCCTCATACATTTTCTGTTACGTGACCTCCAAAAGTCACTTAATCGCTATCTGCCTCAGTTTCCTCATCTGTATAAAGAATAGCACCTACCTCCTAGGGTTATTTTGAGAATCAAACAAGAAAATATTTGTAAAGTGCTTTGTAAACCCTAAAATACCATATAAATACTAGCTATTAAAATATTTTACAAAATTTATGCAAAAAACAGACATTTTTTTCAGTTCCTTTCGCTCTCTCTCCTTTTTTTTTTTGGTTACCATAATCACTTTATTGCCCTCCCTCCCCACCACCCACCCTTTCATCAGCTCTGATTAAATGACCTTAATCAGAACCTATTTCCATGTTGGCACTAGGATGTTCATTTAGAGTCTACATCCCCAAGGATCTCCCTTCAACCCATGTATTCAAACAGTTGTTTTTCTTTGGTGTTTTTACTCCCACAGTGTTTCCTCTGAATGTGGATAATGGTTTTTCTCGTAGATTCCTCCAAGTTGTTCAGGGTCACTGAATTGCCACTAATGGAGAAGTCCATTACATTCAATTGTACCACAGTTTATCAATCTTTGTGTACAAAGTTTTCCTGGTTCTGCTCCTCTCACTCTGGATCAATTCCTGGAGATTGCTCCAGTCCCCATGGAATTCCTCCACTTTATTATTCCTTTGAGCACAATAGTATTCCATCACCAACATATACGACAATCTCTTCAGCCATTCCCCAATTGAAGGGCATCCCCTCATTTTCCAATTTTTTGCTAACCACAAAGAGTGCAGTTATAAATATTTTTCTACATGTATTTTTCCTTATTATCTCTTTGGGGTACAAACCCAGCAGTGCTATAGCTGGACCAAAGAGCAGACAGTCATTTAGTGCATTTTGGGCATAGTTCCAAATTGCCCTCCAGAATGGTTGGATCAATTCACAACTCAACCAGCAATGCATTAATGTCCAGACTTTACTGCATCCCCTCCAGCATTCATTACTTTCCTTTACTGTCATGTTAGCTAATCTGCTAGGTGTGATTTTTTGTACAATTGGTTTACCTCTTTATTAATTTGAGTAATTAGACCTTTGTCAGAAGTTTTTGTAATGAAGATTGTTTCCCAATTTGTTGTTTCCCTTCTAATTTTGGATGCATTCATTTTGTTTGTAAAAAACCTTTTTAATTTGATAAAATCAAAATTCTTTATTTTACATTGTGTGACTCTTTCTATGTCTTGCTTGGTTTTAAAGCCTTTTCCCAAAGGTCTCATATGTATACTATTCTGTGTTTGCCTAATTTGCTTATAGTTCACTTCTTTATATTCAGGTCATTCACCCATTCTGAGATTATCTTGGTGTAGGGTGTGAGGTGTTGATCCAAACCTAATCTCTCCCATACTGTCTTCCAATTTTCCCAGCATTTTTATCAAATAGTGGGTATTGGTCCCAAAAACTGAGATCTTTGGGCTTATCATAGACTGTCTTTCTGAGGCCATTTACCCCTAGTCTATTCCACTGATCCTCCTTTCTGTCTCTTAGCCAGTACCAAATTGTTTTGATGACCACTGCTTTATAGTATAGTTTGAAATCTGGGACTGCAAATCCTCCTTCCTTTGCATTCTTTTTTCATGATTTCCCTGGATATCCTTTCTCTATTGTTCTTCCAAATGAACTTTGTTATGGTTTTTTTCTAATTCAGTAAAAAAGTTTTTTGGTAGTTCAATGGGTATGGCACTAAATAAGTTAATTAATTTGGTCAGGATTGTCATTTTTATTATGTAAGTTTGTCCTACCCATGAGCAATCAATGTTTTTCCAATTGTTTAGATCTAGTTTTTATTGTGTGGGAGTGTTTTGTAGTTGTTTTCATATAGTTCCCATGTTTGTCTCAGCAGATAGATTCCCAAGTATTTTATATTGTGTAGGGTGATTTTACATGGAATTTCTCTTTCTAATTTTTGCTGCTGAAATGGGTTGGAAATATATAGAAATGCTAATGAATTACACAGGTTTATTTTGTTTCCAGCAACTTTGCTAGAGTTGTTGATTATTTCAACTAGCTTTTTGATTGATTCTCTAGGATTCTTTAGGTAGACCATCATATCATCCTCAAAGAGAGATAGCTTGGACTTCTCATTGCCAATTTTAATAATTTCAATTTCCTTTTCTTCATTAATTGCTATTGCTAGTGTTTCTAGTACAATGTCAAATAATAGAGGTGATAATGGGCATCCTTGTTTCACTCCTGATCTTATTGGGAAAGCTTCTAGTTTATCCCCATTGCAGATGATGTTTGCTGATGGTTTTAGATATATACTGTTTATTATTTTTAGGAAAGGCCCTTCTATTCCTATACTTTCTAGTGTTTTCAATAGGAATGGGTATTATATTTTATCAAAAGCTTTTTCTGCATCTATTGAGATAATCATGTGGTTTTTGTCAGTTTCCTTGTCAATATGGTCAATTATGTGGATGGTTTTCCTAATATTGAACCATCCTTGCATTCCTGGTATGAATCCTACCTTGTCATAGTGAATAACCCTCGTAATGACTTGCTGGAGTCTTTTTGCTAGTATCCTATTTAGGATTTTTGCATCTATGTTCATTAGGGAGATTGGACTATAGTTTTCTTTCTCTGTTTTTGACCTGCCTGGTTTTAGGATCAGTACCATATTTGTTTCATAAAATGAATTTGGTAGAACTCCTTCTTTGCTTATTCTGTCAAATAGTTTGTATAATATTGGGATTAGTTGTTCTTTGAATGTTTGATAGAATTCATTTGTGAATCCATCTGGGCCTGGAGATTGTTTCTTAGGGAGTTCTTTGATGACTTGTTCAATTTCTTTTTCTGATTTTGGGTTGCTTACTTAATCTATTTCTTCCTCTGTTAGTCTAGGCAATTTATGTTTCTGTAAGTATTCATCCAAATCACCTAGATTGCCATATTTGTTGCCATATAATTGGGCAATATAGTTTTTAATGATTGCCTTAATTTCCTCTTCATTAGAGGTGAGGTCTCCCTTTTCATCTTGGATACTGTCAATTTGGCTTTCTTCTTTCCTTTTTTTAATTAGACTGACTAGTACTTTGTCTATTTTATTTGTTTTTTCAAAGTACCAGCTTCTAGTCTTATTTATTAAATCAACAGTTCTTTGACTTTCAATTTTACTAATTTCTCCTTTGATTTTTTTGGATCTCTAATTTAGTCTTCATCTGAGGATTTTTAATTTGTTCACTTTCCAGTTTTTTAATTTGCATGCCCAATTCATTGACCTCAGCCCTCCCTAATTTGTTAATATATAAACTCAAGGATATAAATTTCCCCCTGAGTACTGCTTTGGCTGTGTCCCATAGGTTTTGAAAGGATGTCTCATCATTGTCATTTTCTTCAGTGAAATTATTAATGGTTTCTATGATTTGTTCT
The DNA here is from genome assembly GCF_027887165.1 of Monodelphis domestica. Taxonomy (NCBI): domain Eukaryota; kingdom Metazoa; phylum Chordata; class Mammalia; order Didelphimorphia; family Didelphidae; genus Monodelphis; species Monodelphis domestica. Next base: position 133,806,181 of record NC_077229.1, on the reverse strand, counting down.
TTGACTAACTGGTTTTGGAGAATCATATTGTTCAATTTCCAATTAATTTTTGATTTACTTCTCCATGTACCCTTTCTAATTATTATTTGCATTGCATTGTGATCTGAGAAGGTTGCATTTATTATTTCTGCTCTTTTGCACTTGTTTGCAATGTTTTTATGCCCTAATACATGGTCAATTTTTGTGAATGTACCATATGCTGCTGAAAAGAAGGTGTATTCCTTTTTGCCCCTATTTATTTTTCTCCACATATCTGCTAACTCTAGTTTTTCTAAGATTTCATTCATTTCTCTTATCTCTTTCTTATTTATTTTTTTTGTTTGATTTATCTAGTTTGGATAGAGGAAGGTTCAGGTCTCCCACTAGTATAGTTTTTCTATCTATTTCACCCTTGAGCTCCACTAGTTTCTCCTTTAAAAATTTGGATGCTATGCTATTTGGTGCATACATGTTGAGTACTGATAGTTTCTCATTGTCTATACTGCCTTTTATCAGGATTTAATTACGTTCCCTATCTCTTTTAACTAGATTTATTTTTACTTTGGCTTTGTCAGATATCATGATTGAGACTCTTGCCTTCTTTTTATTAATGCCCATAGATTTGGCTCCATTCTCTTACTTTCACCCTATGAATATCTACCTTCCTCATGTGTGTTCCTTGAAGACAGCATATCGTAGGGTTTTGGATTCTAATCCACTCTGCTATTCGCTTGCATTTTCTGGGTAAGTTCATTCCATTCAAATTCAGAGTTATAATTACCATCTGTGTATTCCCCAGCATTTTGATTTCTACTCCTGGTCCTGCCTTTTCTTCACTCACTATTTCCTTCTACACCAATGTTTGTTTTTAATCAGTCCCCCTAGTTCCCACCCTTATTTTACTTCCCTTTCTACCCCACTCCCTTCTTATTCTCCCCCTTATTTTCTTTGCAATCTTTATAAAACTATCCCCACCCTTTCCCAACCTTATACTGCTTCCCTCACCACCAGTCCATTTGTTACCCTTCTACTCCCCTATAGGGCACAAATCTCTTCTCTGACCCAATGGATTGGATTGTTCTTCCCTCTTTGGGTCAATTTCAATGGACATAAGAGTTGAGTATTTCCTATCTCCAACTTCTTTACCCTTCCAGTGTATTGATGTTCCCCCCCTCTAGTCATGAGCTTCTTTGTGACATATACATTTACCCCCTTTTGTTTCTTTTCTCATTTCTTTTAATACTAACCTCTTTTTTGTGTGTATATATACATATATATTTATGCATATTTATGCATACATATATCTATATACCAATTTATGTCTTGTTATTTCATCTTATACAGTTTGTCATTGTTCCCTCTAAGTGTAATTCTTCTAGCTGCCCAGGTGATAATAACAGTTTTTAAGAGTTACCAATGACTTCTTTTCTTATAGGGATACATATCATTTTAACTTATTGAGTCTCTTTAAAAAAAAGTTGTATTTTTGTTTGTTTTTTGTTTTGTTTTTCTTTTTCCCCCTCTTTTTTAATTACCTTTTGATGATTCTCTTGAGTTCTGTGCTTGGACATCAAATTTTCTGTTCAATTCTGGTCTTTTCTTTACAATTTCTTGCAATTCTTCTATTTTGTTGAATGACCATACTTTCCCCTGTAACAATATAGTCAGTTTTGCTGGGTAATTGATTCTTGGTGACAGAACTAGTTCCCTTGCTTTCTGGAATATCATATTCCGTGCCTTTCAGTCCTTCAGTGTAGATGCACTCAGATCCTGTGTTATCCTCACTGTGGTTCCATGGTATCTGAATGACTTCTTCTTGGGAGCTTGTAATATTTTTTCATTGGTCTGATAGTTCTTGAATTTGGCTATAACATTCCTGGGGGTTGTCAGTTGGGAATTAAGTACAGGAAGTGATCTGTGGATTCTTTTCAATCTCTACTTTTCCCTCTTGTTCTAGAATATCGGGGCAGTTTTCTTGAATAATTTCCTGTAGTATTATGTCCAGACGTTTTCTTTTGTCATGGTCTTCTGATAGACCAATGATTCTTAAATTGTCTCTCCTCAAATGATATTCTAAATCTTCTGTTTTGTGAATGAGATGCTTCATGTTTTCCTCAATTTTTTTATTCTTTTGGTTTTGTTTTATAGTGTCCTGCTGCCTTGTGCAGTCACTTCATTCTAGTTGTTGTATTCTGGTTCTTAAAGACTGGTTTTCATCCCTGACTTTTTGGTTATCCTTCTCCTTCTGGTATGATTTTTTTTGGAGGTCATCTTTCATCCTCTTTACCTCATCTCTTATCTCCTTTGCCTCATCGTTCATCTTCTTTGCCTCATCTTTCATCTCCTTTGCCTCATTTTCAAGCTGGTTGATTTTGGCTTTCAAAACACTATTTTCTCATTTTAGTTCAATTGCCTCTGTTTCCAGATGACTTGTCTTAGTTTTTAAGTTCTTTTCCCAGTTGTCTTCAGCCTCCCTTAATTGTGTTTTGAATTGCATTTTGAGTTCTTCCAAAGCCTATATCCAATGCACTGGGATTGCTTATTTATCCTTTGATGATCCCTCCTCCTCTGTTCTGTTTGCTCTTTGTTGCCTATATAGAAGCTGTCCATTGTAATTTCTTTCTTCTTTTTCTGGCTAGCAGTCTGTGGGGGAGGGGTGTTGGAGCTTCGGCTTCCCTGATCTCTGAAGACTTTTGATGGGATTAAATTTAGCTGGGTTAGGCTGGATGTGCCCTGAGGCCAAAACCTCCTGGAAGGCTGGAGCAATATGGAGGGTCTTCTCAGCTGTGACCAGGCTGTCCACTCTTCCCTCCCTCTCCAGCTCCTTCCCCACCACCTGTGTTCAATACTCTGATCCTGGCACAGGTCTGCCCACAAGGTACACCCTCCAGACAAGCTCCTTTGTCTGCCTGGAGGTTCCTGCTGCAAGGCTTAGCGCTCTAAGCTGGGGGGGGGGGGGGGGGATCCTGGGACCTTCCTTCTGTCTTCCCCTTAAACCCGAGTATTCTTGGATTCCAGCTTTGGGGGTGGGGGCGTACCTTTTGAATTGAGTCCAGTAGGAGGTTTCCTTGGCTCTGTCTTGTTGTTAGGTTTGATTTTCAGTCCCCAAGGAGCATTCAATTTGTGATCAGTAAGGAAGGATTTTCAGAGGTCTGAACTTTTGTTCCTTCTACACCACCATCTTGACTCCACCTCTGAAAAACAGACATTTTAAAAGATTAGCTGGTGACAGCTGGATGGTTTAGTGGATTGTGAGTCCGGCCCAGAGATAGGAGGGAAGCTTCTAGATTCAAACCTAGGCTTCAGATACTTCCCAATGTGACCCTGGGCAAGTCACTTAACCTCCATTTTCTGGCCTGTAACACTCTTCTGCCTTGAAACCAATACACAGTACTGATTCTAAGATAGAAGGTAAGTTTTTTTTTTTAATATGATATTTGTAAAATATTTTATAAACCTTGGAGTATTAGCTAAAGGATTCGTTTATGATGAAATAATATTCTGAAAATTGTATTTTATTTATAAATGATACATTTTTCCCTCCCCTATAATATTATTTTTGATTTTTTAACAAGAATAATATGATTGACTATGCTTCATTATTTTTAAAAAATCTTGGATACAGCAATCTGAAGATTGGGTTGTTAAATTCCTTTTATTTCGATATTTTGTCTTACTGGTTGTCAAAGCTGAAAAAGACACATCAGAAGGACATGCCAATCCAAATGGAAAAAGTGTCTTTGGCTGGGCTTACTAAATCATGATGTTCATTTTGCATTTCTATTCACAATTTTACTTTTTGATTTTTATTAAAATTTGCCTAGCCAAGTATCATCTTTCCTAATATCAATCAATTGCTCTTACTGACTAGTAAAAAGGTTTTGCATATTTATATGTTTAACATAAGGGTTCAAAACCTACTGACACTTCATTTGAGAGATTTTTTTAACAAATTAGTCGATTTGGTTTCTAATTTTTAAGGATGATACATCATTATCAGAAACCCAGAGAGGAGATAACAGTCAACAATTTCAAAGACTGCTTCAAAAGAGATGAAGATTGAGAAAAGTCCATTATATTTGTCAATTAAGGGATCATTGGCAATTTTAGAAAGAGAATTTTCATCTGAAAGAGGAGTCAAAGACATCAGGGATTGAGAAACTGGAGGGCTGGAAGTATTGTGATTGCCCTTAATAGAAACAGGGAGGGGGGTGGGTTTAGGCAAGGGAAAGATAACATCATGAAATATGCAATGAATATCACAACACTTGTCTGTTCATCCTAAGGCAGTCAACCAGTAGTAAGATGATTTTAGGGATAGGGCATATGTACACAAGAAGAAGGGATGGGTAGCAAGTAGCTTTTCCCTACTATAGAAAGGAAATTAGACTGACAGTTTGTGGGGGAAGGGGCCAAGTGGGAGTGGCAGTTGGGTCTTGTGACTAGCACTTCCTTCCTGCCAGGTGGGACTGGTTTTCGGGTGTTGGAGAAGAAAGGAGCTTGTTCAGCCCAGGATGGAGTGGCATGCTCTTCTTGGTTCAGCTGGAAGATTCAGTCACTTCTGAAGGTTAGACCTGTTCTTGCTTGCTTTCTATCTACTGCTAAGATTCTGAATTATACAAAACTGGTCTGATATAAAGGAGACAGAACTGTGAAAACCCTCTGCCAGCCTCTAGGGCCTGGCCCTATACTCTGGAGCTAAGGAAAAACTCCAATTCCAACTGGATTATTAAACTTTATATTATTTGAATTTGCAGTCAGATAAGTGGACTATCTTTTCTGGTCATAGAGGGAGCTGAACTTCAGTTCAGTCATTCCAGGACTTAAAGAGAACACCTGATTTACAATGTTATTCTGTTGGCTCAGAGAATGTAATGGGAGTATCAGGAATAACCCAAAGAGTTAAAAGACTTCCTCCTAGAATGGTGTCTGTAGGACCCCTAGAGGTACAACACTCCTTCCTTTTGATGTCTGACTCCCCTTTAAATTTGCCGGGGAGGGACCTTCTATGCAAACTCAGAGCCACAATAACCTGCTCCCCAGATGGCTCATTATCATTAGAAGTACCAGAGGAATCTTTAAATTTACTCCCTGTACTTCTCTCGGAAAACCAGGAGGCAAAAGAGCCTTCCACTTTTGAAATACCTAAAGATATACCGGAGTCTCTTTGGGCCACATCTTCTTCTGATGTAGGCTTACTTAAATCTGCTGTTCCTGTGCAGATAAAAACTAAATCTAGCCCACCTCCTTCTATCCCTCAGTATCCCCTCTCAAAGGAGGCAATTGAGGGTATTACACCAGTTATTAACTCATTAATAGAACAGGGAATAATAATCCCTTGCAAATCTGAATACAACACGCCCATCCTGCCAATTAAAAAACCAAAAAGAGGGCCCGATGGCAAGCACATCTATAGATTTGTACAGGATCTAAGGGCAGTGAATAATCACGTTATAAAGAGACACTCCGTAGTTTCTAACATACATACTATTATTTCATCCATTCCTAGCACAGCTACATACTTTACAGTAGTAGACTTGTGTTCAGCTTTCTTCTCCATACCTATACATAAGAACTCCAGGCATATTTTTGCTTTCACCTGGAAGGGCTCACAATATACCTGGTGTCGGCTGCCACAGGGTTATGTCAAAAGTCCGAGCTTATTTGAGCAAATTTTGAGCCAAGACACAGACAATATAACATTTAAAAATAGCAAATTAATCAAATATGTAGATGATCTACTCTTGGCTTCAAACAGATGCAAAAACATGTCAAGAAGATAGCAAACACCTTCTTTTGGAATTGCACAAAAGAGGACATAAAATCTCTAAGGATAAAGTTCAGTGGTGTCTCCAAAAAGTAGAATATTTGGGGTTCATCTTGACTGCGGGTGCTCGTTATATTTCTCCAAAACGAATTGAGAATATTCAAAAATTGAGTGCTCCTACCACTAAGAAACAGCTGAGAGCAATTTTAGGAGCAACAGGGTTTTGTAGACAATGGATTCCTTGCTACGGGGAAATCACTAAACCCCTTATAGCATTAACAAAGGATTTGGTTCCTGAACCCCTCAAATTAGAGCCTGAATACTTGTCAGCTCTATCAGATCTAAACAAGGCTATCATGTCTGCCCCTGCTCTAAGCATCCCAGATTACAACAAGCCATTTACTTTATATGTGCATGAGCGAAGAGGAGTAGCCTCTGGTGTGTTAACTCAGACTTTGGGACCTTCTCAGCGCCCAATTGCTTATTATTCTGCCCAACTAGACCCAGTAGCAGCAGGAGCACCACCATGCCTTAGAGGAGTAGCTGCTACAGCCTTACTAGTAACAAAAACCGTTGATTTAGTATTGGGATGTCCATTAACAATAATGTGCCCACATGAGATAGAAGCATTATTGATAAAACATAGAACACAGGCATTCTCGGATCAGAGAATTACAAGGTATGAAATAACCTTATTAAATAATGAAAATATTACCTTGAAACACTGTTCAACTCTTAACCCTGCCACCTTGCTTCCAGATTTACCTACTTCAGGAGAACCATTACATAACTGTGAAACATTAGTGTCCATGGCAGAAAAGCCTCGAGATAATCTCTTGGACACTCCCTTAGACAATGCAGATCTGATTTTATTTACCGATGGTTCCTCTTTTATGAGGGATGGCATACGTTACACTGGAGCTGCCGTAGTCTCAGAATTTGCCACTGAATGGTCAGCTTCACTACCTTCTAACATTAGCGCTCAAGGAGCAGAACTCATAGCTCTAAAACAAGCTTGTATAATTGCCAAGGATAAAAAGGCAACAATTTATACGGATTCTAGATATGCTTTTGGCATTTGTCACTCAGTCAGGATGCTATGGCTCCAGAGAGGATTTTTAACCTCAGCTGGAAAATCCATAGCTAATGCAGAAATTATTAATGAAGTTCTTTCTGCTCTCAAACTGCCTAAAGCCCTAGCTGTAGTTCATTGCTCTGCCCATACAGGTGGTTGGTTGGAGAGGTTTTTGCTCTGAGAGGTTGTGCTCTGAGAGGCTTGCTCTGAAGGAAACTGGAGGTGGAGGCCCCTGAGACTTTTCTGCATTTTGGTCACGTGAGTGATAGGGACTGCTCTCTTTTCTTTGCCTCAGCTATCTAAGGGCTTGGGCCTTTTGGCCCAGCCTAAACAGAAGGAGTATTTAAGCCCTATTCCCTTCTCTCCCCTTTCTCCCTCTCTCTCTCTATCTCTAATACCTTTCTTCCTCCTGTTTGTAATTAAACTCCATAAAAGGTTGACTGCTGACTTAAGTTTTCATTTAGGAATTACATAGCTGAATTCCTTGGCGACCTTAAAATTAATATATATCAGTCTTTTAAAGTGATTTCCTTGTCACATTGTGGCTGACCACATGGGAGTCTAAAGAATTCTCTCAATAAACTTCTGAAATTCCTTGCCTTTTTACTCTACCTTCTCACCACTTAGTCCCTTTTAACAGCAAACTTGGCTTAAAGACACAGCTGCTAGAACACGTGAGTATAAAAAACTTTTTCTCTCTTCTCTTTTCTCCTTAAGTTAAATTGGAATCAGCAGTTTTTCTTTTTCTTCCCTTTAATCTTAAGGGACAGCTGGGTAGCTCAGTGGATTGAGAGCCAGGCCTAGAGACAGAAGGTCCTGAGTTCAAATCGGACCTCGGACATTTCCCAGCTGTGTGACTCTGATAGTTAGATAGAAAACAGCTGTTTTAAATCTCAGCAACAGGACCCTAAATTCCTGGCTGGAAGAGCTGTTTCTAAATATCCTTTCCCTTAAGGAACAACTTCCTAGATTAGAAAAAAAAAAACCCTGTGGAAAGTTTGTTACTTTGCCCTGCTCCCCACGTGTTTTGTGAAATTACAAAATATATATATATATATATATATAAATGAGTACTACATTCTTTGACATTTATATGGCAGCTGAAGAATTAGGGGCATTGAGAAATGCAGGATATCTCCAAATTTTTATATTAATAGGTACTGTCATTTTTGTACTCCTCAATACTATATTTAGAGATGCTAAAATAAAAAATATTGAGGATAAAATAGAAAATATTGAGGATAAAATAGAAAAGACTGAGGATAAAATGCAAGCCCAATTAGAAGAACTAAAATGTTTCTTACAGGATCAATTGGCAAACACCCACTCTACCAGAAACAGACCTGTTTCTGAACCTTTGAATGAGGAAATTTCCTTCCCTGAAATAGAGATGGAAAACACCTTCCCTATAGCCCAGTTAACAGACTGCTTCTCTCGTGCAGTGAAAATCTTGACCAAATTTAATCCCCAAAACCCCTCCCCTGGGGGGCAGCTGGGTAGCTCAGTGGATTGAGAGCCAGGCCTAGAGATGGGAGATCCTAGGTTCAAATCTGGCCTCAGACACTTCCCAGCTGTGTGACCCTGGGCAAGTCACTTGACCCCCATTGCCTAGCCCTTACCACTCTTCTGCCTTGGAGCCAATACACAGTATTGACTCCAAGACGGAAGGTAAGGGTTTATTAAAAAAAAAAAAAAACCCTCCCCTGCAATCCCAGTTTCTCATGTTCCCTCTCCTACAGAAAACCAAATTCCAACGCAAAGGAGATCTTGTCATCCTAGAGAAACCTGTCCTTGTCAAACTGACCCACAGGTACAAAATTCAACTAGAGGCCTGTTTCCTCTAAGAGAAGTACCTGAAATAGGATGGAATGGGGATGTGGTGACTTTAAGACATAGGATACCGTTTACTCCCCAAGAAATAAATGAATTTACATGAAATATCCCCATATATGAACAAGATCCTTTTCTAGTAGCAAAAAAGATGGGAGACATATTTTTTCAGTATAATCCTTCTTACAAGGATGTTGAGAACGTACTACAGGCTTTTTTAACTGAACGTGAAAAAAATAAAATAATTGCTCATGTCAACAAAACCCGGGGGCGTAATGCAGCACATTGGCCATCTCAGGATCCCGAATGGGACTATAACAATCCTGAGGATTATCTACAACTATACCGTTGTAGAGAGGCCTTCCTCGGCAATGAAGGAATGTGCAGACAGTACAGATAAGTGGATGGAACTTGAAAAAATTAAGCAAAAAGAGGAAGAAACACCCTCCAGATTCATGGACAGAATAATCGAGTTTGGGGACAGATAATTAGACTGGGACCTAACTAAAGAGAGTAGCTTAAGACAAGGTAGAAGGATCTTTGTAAATAACTCTTGCAAAGCAATTAAGAATTATTTTAGAACACAATGCCCAAGATGGTCAGATATGGACCTTGAAGAATTGCGAAAAACAGCTATATATGTTTTAAAGGGAAACAAAGAAAAGGAGGAAGAAAATGATGACATGGACGAAATGAAGAAAAAAATGAGATATTTAATAGATAGGATAACTAAATTAGAAAGTGGGCATGATAATAAACCAACGACAATTGCCCCTCTCCAGAAATCCAATTATCAGTCCATTACTTGCCACTTATGTGAGAAGAAGGGCCACAGAATGATGGAATGTAGAACCTTCCTGTAGTCTTGGCTACAAATGGCTAAGTGAAATATTACTGCATTCTGTCCTACATACTTGTGGGATAGAAATTACTTTAAACTGGACCTATACAAGGTCTATTTTGAATTTTTCTTATGTCTTTAATTATTTTTCTATTCTTTTGATAATTGACACATACACCCCCATAACTGAACATTGCATTTTGAGCTAAACTTAATATTTTTTAATACTTACTTCAGGGGGGGATTGTATTTTATTTTAAAATCTAAGAATTTTTTTATTTTTGAATTTTTTTGTTTAAGATTGTATTTTTATAAAAATCCAAGAATTTTGAATTTTGTTTAAGATTTTACTGTTATAAAAAATCTTCAAGAAAGAAGCTTGAAACTTTTATATCCAGAGAATGAACTGTTGCAGAAAGATGCCAAAAACCTACACTTCATCAAGAAGATCAAGAATGAACTTTGGATATGATTTGATTGGACTGAACTTTTGATTGAACATTTATTGTAATTGTACACATTTATGCCAAAAGGGACTGCCCCTAATTTAGCTTTCTATCAATGCGCCTAGCAAAACATTGGTTTTGCTTTCTTTTCTTTTCTAATTTCTCTTAGAAAATTGAATATTGTGTATATCTATAGTTAGAAGTGCATTTAGAACTACAAAATGATTATGTTAAATGATCAATGGGGAGACTAGTCTCCCAATGATCATCAGGGGGGATTGTAAACCTTAAAATTTCTTAGACTTATAAATGTTGGAAATTTCACCATTGGGAAATTTCATACTTGAAAAATTTCCTACTGATAGTCTATTGGAATGTGAACCCCCCTTGGCATGGGAGGGTCCTTCTCCTCCCTACTTAAGATTACTTTAGGACAGAAACCTTTTGCTGAACAATGGAAAGGGCTTTGACCTATACTTAAGCATAGAATAGGAATTTCTTTGAGTCATGATTGATTTTAGAATTGATACAATAGAGATACTTGGAATGACAGAACCAGGTCTTAGAACTTACAATCTCCACCCTACTCAGTCCTAACAGGATTTAGGAAGGGCTGCAGCATAGATCAAGATTTAATTATTTGAGAATATGACCCTCAACAGACATGTGCAAAGCCACAGACCTCTGGGCGGTCCTGGGTTAAGCTAGAGCCACCATTGGCACAGGGAAGACATGGACAGTGATTGGTAGATGTGAGAACTGAGGGGAGGGAACTTAGATGGTTTTTTTCTTAAAGATAGGGGGGTCTGAGGACTGAAAGGTCGAGAGGTTTTGCTCTGAGAGTTTGTGCTCTGAGAAGTCTTGCTCTGAAGGAGGCTGGAGGTGGAGGCCCCTGAGACTGTTTCTCCATTTTGGTCATGTGAGTGATAGGGACTGACCTCTTTTCTTTGCCTCAGCTATCTAAGGGCTTGGGCCTTTTGGCCCAGCCTAAACAGAGGGGGTATTTAAGCCCTATTCCCTTCTCTCTCTGTCTCTGTCTCTGTCTCTGTCTCTGTCTCTGTCTCTGTCTCTCTCTCTCTGTCTCTGTCTCTCTCTGTCTCTCTCTGTCTCTCTCTCTGTCTCTCTCTCTCTCTCTCTCTCTCTCTCTCTCTCTCTCTCTCTCTCTCTCTCTCTAATACTTTTCTTCCTCCTGTTTGTAATTAAAAACTCCATAAAAGGTTGACTGCTGACTTGAGTTTTCATTTAGGAATTACATAGCTGAATTCCTTGGCGACCTTAAAATTAATACATATCAGTCTTTTAAAGTGATTTCCTTGTCACAAGACAATGATATGCGTACAATCTATCTAATAAGGTTGTTGAGAATAAGGAGGCTAGAAACTTTAACTTACCATGAAGAGCCAATGTCCAATTTTAAAATGATATCGACACACTCGAATGATGAGTGTAACATGGTGACATTTATTAGAGATAAAACCATTTTCAAACAAAATTATGTTTAGAGAAATAGTCATTTGTCTGGAAGAAATGGAGATTTTAATGGACATTAAGGCAAATTTGAATCAATAATGAGATGTAGTAGCCAAGAAAACTAAAGTCCTCTTATTTTATATAAAGGTATGCCATTCTAGTGGAATATTTGCCTATAGAACTCCAATAGAAAAATCATCCAATATGTATATGAATCAATCAATAAAACTTTATTGCATGTGCACTGTAAGCCAGGCATTGTGTTAGATGCTAGAGAGAGATACAAGGAATGAAACAATCTCAACTCACAATGAATTTACATCCTAATGTGGGAGAAAATACATATAAGTAGAGAATTAATATGAAGTGATTGAAGCATAAAAGCAAATATTCAAACTCCACTCCTGTAGCTATAACTTCAGGACTTTTTCCCACCATATTGCATTCCTAGGGCTAGGTAGTGATATGAGATAAAGCTAAAAATGTTAAGCCAACCCATGAAGGCCCTCGAGCATCATTTGAACAATTGACAGAAAAGACCCTAAAAGGTAGGAGGAATGATATAAGAAAAGAAGGAAGGGGGGTGCAACTGGGTAGCTCAGTGGATTGAGAGCCAGTCCAGAGATGAGAGGTCTTGGGTCCAAACCTTGCCTCAGACACTTCCTAGCCATGTAACCCTGGGCAAGTCACTTAACCCCCATTGCCTAACCCTTACCACTCTTCTGCCTTGGAGCCAATATACAGTATTGATTCTAAGATGGAAGGTAAGGGTTTAAAAACAAAAAGGAAGGAAGGAAGGAAGGAAGGAAGGAAGGAAGGAAGGAAGGAAGGAAGGAAGGAAGGAAGGAAGGAAGGAAGGAAGGAAGGAAGGAAGGAAGGAAGGAAGGAAGGAAGGAAGGAAGGAAGGAAGGAAGGAAGGAAGGAAGGAAGGAAGGAAGGAAGGAAGGAAGGAAGGAAGGAAGGAAAAGAGAGGGGGAGAGGAAAGAAAGAAAAAATAAAATGAGAAAGAGGGATAACAAGAGAAACAATCCTTCCCTTCCTTTCAAAGACCTAACATTCTACTAGATAATGAAGCATTTACTAATTCAGCTTCAGCTATCTGAATTTTCCCCTACCTCTCAAAAAAATCAACTCTATTGTAGCCTGCATTTGGCTATAAACAGTTAATAAACATATGGTCAAGGATTGGGTTGATTCCTCAGCCAGATAGAAACTCTTCTTCCTATCTCAACTGTAGATGGACCAAGTAAGTGGCCCTCCAACAGTTAAGCTTGGAATTATATTGATCTCCATTTAAATTGCAGATTGTTTCCAGGAGGGAAAAATTCATTGGGTGGATTGTTTTAGGCCATTCTATTGCAGCTTTGAGAAAGCCACAAAGCTGCTCTCAGTGTTTGTCCTAATCCTGATATCTTCTTCCTCAAAAACATCAATTTATGAAAAATAAGTGATCCTGGAACACGGACACCAAAGGCCTGAAGGGATGACATACTTTTTTAAATGCAACTGGTTCTCAGCTACATTCCACAAATATCATCTACATTATCTTCCCTTTGATAAAAGCTAACATATGACCTCTGGTGTCTATACAGAACAAATGTGGCTCTGACTTTTTTTTAAAAAACTATTTCTTCTGGAAAATAAATGGAAATGATTTTCATTTTTTACATTGTTCATTGAGCACACATCTAAGAACCAAAGACCGGAGGGTCTGTTTTTGTTTTTTTTTTCTTATTTGCTTCTCTTTTCTATTTCTTCTTCTTGAGGACTTTTTTTTAACTTGGTATCAGTCATGAATTTCATTCATTCAGTAAACACTTATCAAGTGCTTACTTAATTTAGGGCACTGAGTTGGAGACTAAGGGTTCAAAGATGAAAAAATCAAAAACAAACATCACCTTCCCTCAAACAGCTTCCGTTCTAAAGAAGAGGGAGACAACTGCACACAGACTAATTTCCACAAAATATATGCAAAGTAAATACAAAGTAATTTTTGATGCCATTGTTCAGGGGGAAGGAGGGGACTAGTAGGATCAAGAGTGATATTAGAATCGGGAAAGACCTCTTGTAGAACGTAGCAGTTGGGATGATCCTTAAAAGACACTGGGGCTAGGGATGCTAAGAGCCAGAGGCTAGGACAGAAAACAACCCAGAACTAGGAAAAGAAACAGATTGAAGTTGAAATGCCCCGTGTATGGAATACCAAGTAGGTTAGTATGACGGGACCAGAGAGTGCAAGAGAAAGAGGAGCAGGTAATCAGTTTAGAAAGATGGGTTGGAGTCAGATTTAAAGAGATTTAAATATCAAACAGCAGTGTATGAATTTTATTCTAGACATAATAGGGAATCCCTAAAGCTTCTTGAGTATCATAATCAGACCTATGCCTTAGGAATATCAATTTGGCAGCTATGCCGAGGGTGGATTAGAGAAGAGAGATACTGAAAGCAGGGCTCAGGTTAAAGGAGATGAAGACTGGAACTTGGGTAATGGTTGTGAGAGGAGAAAAAAAGGGACAGATGTGAGAAAGGCTATGAAGGAAGAAATGACAAGACCACAACTAATTGAATATGGAGGGAAGGGAATGATTAAGAGTAGAAGATCAAGGGCAGCTAGGTGGACCCAGTGGATAGAAATCCAGGTCTGGAAATGGGAGATCTTGGGTTCAAATCTTTCTTAGATGTTTCTTAGCTATGAAACCCTGGGCAAACCACTTAACTCCATTTCCTAGCCCTTACCAGTCTTCTGCCTTAGAACCAATACACAGCATTGACTCTAAACTGGAAGAAATGCAGGGGCAGCTGGATGACTCAGTGAATTGAGAGCCAGGATCAGAGTTCAAATCTGGCTTCAGATACTCCCCAACTGTGTGACCCTGGGCAAGTCACTTAACCCCCATTGCCTAGCCCTTACCACTCTTCTGCCTTGGAACCAATACCCATTATTGGTTCCAAGATGGAAGGTAAGGGTTTAAGAAATAATAATAATTAAAAAATAAAATAAAATAGAAGGTAAGGGTTTAAATGAACAAATAAATAAATATACCAAAAATAAATAAATAATATGGAAGGCATGTTTTGTTTTTTGTTTTGTTTTCTTGTTTGTTTGTTTGTTTTTTAAGAGGAATAGAAAATCACTCCAAGGTTGTGAGCCTAGGTGAAAAGAAGCATTTTGGTACCATCAATAGAAATTTAAAAATAATGAAGAATAACAAGTTTGGAAAGGAAGAGAATGAGATTTATTTTGGACATATTAAGTCTGCGATGCCTGGGCAGCTAGATGGCACAGTGGACAGAGCTCTGAGAGAGACCTGAGTTAAAATCTAGCCTCATATACTTACTAACATAGCAGTGTAACACTAGGCAAGTCACTTAATTGCTGACTGCCTCAGTTTCTTCAACCATAAAATGTGGATACTAATAGCATCTACATGTCAGAATTGTTGTGATGATCAAATGAGATTTTGTAAAGTGCTTAATATAATATTTGGTCCATGGAAAGTACCTAATAAATGTTTGTTCCCTTCCCTCATCTTCCTGTCTTTTAAAAGACATGCAAGTGAAGACATTCAATTGACAGCTAGTGTTACTGGACTAGAATTCAAAAGAGATATGAAGGCAGTTGATAGATAGATAACGAAATCATATGTGTGTGCAATATATATACACACCTATATATGATAAAACCATAGGGATTGGCAAATGCATGGAAAAACTATAGAAGAGTGCAATGACAGAAGCCTGAGGACACCCATACTTAAATTGAGAGACATGGTGATCCATGGTCTATGATCTAACAAAGGAAATGGAGAAGAATCAATCAGGCTATTGGGATCAGTGTCATATAAACACAAAGAGAGAATATCCAAGAGGAGAGGGGTGGCCTAAAAAGTCAAATACTGCAGAGAAATAAGAAGGATAAATAATGAGAAAAGACCATTAGATTTAGCAACTAAGATATTCAGTCACCATGGAGAGAGCAATAGTAATATGGGTTTTTTTAATTAATAATCAATAACTAAATATATTTTATAAAGTTTTATTAATAATAACTAAAACAAAAGAACTGCCTGACTTCAGTCCCATGAGTTGCAGGTCCAAGAGAGGAAGAGGGAGGAGTTACAACCACATAAATACAATCATGGAAAATGTGGGGACTCAGGAAAATGGAATTTTGGGAAATACTAAAGGACTTCTGGGGGATGAAGTCCAAAGGCTCAAAATCTCCATTTATACAGTAGCCATATTGCAAGGTTTTGAAAAATAATTGAGAGAAGACAAGTGGAGACAAAAGCAGGTTCTTTGGTATGTTTTCCCTAAGAGCCTAATTGTGAAGAAGAAGGAAAGATCTAGAATGGTAGCTTCAAAGATTATAAGATTATCAATTGGGCGTGGTTGGAGACAGAAAAGATTGGCACAGAGAGATTGAAGATGGGGTGATTAAAAGGCCCCATGCTAGAGGAGATGGAAGGTGACAAGATGCAGGTCACATAGAGAGGGGATGGCATTGCAAGGAGACCCCTTTTTTGGGGGGCACAACCATACTTCCAGTCACCCAAACTCACAATCTTGGTGTCATTCTCAGTTCTTCACTCATATTCATCTCATACATCCAATATTACCAAATTTTGTCTTTCCTACTTCCACAAAATCTCTCACATTACTTTTCAGTACTCATGTTAGCTTCACCTGAGATCTATCACCTCTCATCTGGACTATTACAATAGTTTTTTACTTCCCTCTGACTTTAATTTTCTCTCCTCTCTATTCCATCCTCCACACAGTTGAAAAAGTGATACCCTAAATATTAAGATTTTCCTATATCACCTTTATTCGATAATTCAAGTAGCTCCCTTTGATCATGTGGATCAAATGATATATTCGTAAAGCACTTAGCACCATGCCTGGCACATAGTAGACACCTTTTCCAAGGTGGTTTTCTTATAGAAATTTAGAAACCATGAGCATTCATTATGTGTCCTTTGACCTCTTTGAAACTTGCTCTCCCCAACTCTAGGATCCATGTGTGGATTGCTCATTTCCTTGAACAATATCCATTATTATTTCTCTTCTAGCATATAATTCTTCCTTTTTGGTTAGAATCAAGCCCAGAATAGACATTTCCCCTTAGTCCAGAGGTTTTTAACCTGGGGTTCACAATCCTGAATTCAAGAGGGGCTATAACCTTAATGAGGAAAAAATTACCTCTTTATTTTAATAATTTTTTTTCCTTTTAATCAGATTTATTTTATGCATCTAAAACACTCTGAGATGTGGTTCATAGGTGTCACTAGATTGTCAAAGGGGTCCATCACACACACACACACACACACACACACACACACACACACACACAAAAGGAAGGAAATACCTATTTATTAAATGTCTACTATGTCAGGCATGCATTTATTCCTCACAACCACCATAGAAAGGTAGATGCTTTTATCCCCATTTTATGGTTGAGTAATCTGAGACAATAAGAGGTAAAATGACTTGGTCAAGGGTCAAAAAGCTATTAAGTATGGGAGTATGGGTTTGAACTCCTATCTTCCTGATTATAGGCCCAGTACTAGTCCATTCACTGAATCACGTAACATCATTAATAGCATAGCCCACTTCTCAATAACCCAAACTTAAAATTTTAGAGATCATCTTTGAATCTCCCTAATCTCTTGTCTCCCACATTTAATCAGAGTCAACTCCTGCTGCTTCTGCTTCTGAAATATCATTTCCATTTGGCCCTTCCTTTTATCCAATATAGTTCAGGTCTTAATTGCCTTTTTCTCAAAGTATGATAATGGCCTCCTAACTGATCTCCCTTCCATTCCTTTCCCCTCTTCAATCTATTCTTCACATAGCTGCCAAAATAGGCTTTCTGGTACAGTGATCTGATTGAGTGACTTCTCTGCTCAAATATTTTCAGTGAATATTGTCTAATGAATAAAAAGTCTCAAAACCTTACCATGGTAATCAAAGCCCTCTGCGATCTTCCCCCAATCTATCTTTCCAAACTTATCTCCCATTACTCTCCATTGTTACACACATCTCTATATATTATGAACAAGCTAGACCAGTCTCCATGCCCTGAATACAATGATTAGTGGTTGAGACACCTGGAAGTTCCAGAAAGCTGACCAAAGGGCACCCCAGTATAATAGGATCATAATCTGGGATCTGACAGTAACCACAGAGGCCAACCAGTCCAACCCCCTTATTTTACAGAAAAGGAGATTGAGATCTAGAGAGGATAAATGACTTCCCCAAGACCATAGGCAGTGAGCACCAGAGGAAGGATCAAACTCAGACTTGAAGGCAAGGATTTTGTCTGGGAGTGGGGTGGGGGGTGGTGTTGCAAGAAATAGATGATGGGGTAATTAGGTGGTTCAGTGGATAAAGAAACAGACCTAGAGACAGGAGGTCCTGAATTCAAATTTGACCTCAGACATTTCCTAACTGCATGATCCCAGGCAGGTCACTTAACCCCAATTATCTAGCTTCCCACTCTTCTGTCTTATACTCATTACTTAGTGTTGATTCTAGGACACATGGCAAGGGTTTTTTAAACCATTTTTTTTAAACCCTTACCTTCTGTCTTGGAGTCAATACTGTGTATTGACTCCAAGGCAGAAGAGTGGTAAGGGCTAGGCAATGGGGGTCAAGTGACTTGCCCAGGGTCACACAGCTAGGAAGTGGCTGAGGCTGGATTTGAACCTAGGACCTCCCGTCTCTAGGCCTGGTTCTCAATCCACTGAGCTACCCAGCTGCCCCCTTAAACCATTTTTAAAAGAAATTTTAAAAAAAATGGAAAACAAAGTTAAAATGGTCTCATGTACCCTGAGGGAGGTGGTGCCTGATTTGGAAGAGTGATTTCTATATATAAATGTAAATAGCACCTGAACCAGTGCTATTTCCCTCCCTTTCTCTATGCCTTTTATATTAGCTTCTACATATGGAAGAGACCTACCTGCTACCAACATCCCATCTCTTCCTGCTGAATTCCCTTCCATCCTTCATGAAGCCGTCCACCAACTTCACAAAAGTTCCTAGTGGGTAAAACACTCAGAAAGGGGAACCAGGGACTGAGAGAAAAATGGGTGATGGGTAAAAGTCTAAGGGAAGAAGAGTATAAGGCAAGAAGAAAGACACAAAGACAAAGAAAGTTCCCACATGAAGTAATCAGTCAGCGAGTTAGATCTGGTAGAAAAGAGTTTCCAAGGGACGGAGCTCTGGTGGTGAAGAGCTTCCATGGTGAAGAGCTCTGGTTGTAAGAGCTTAACCCTTATTCCAACATACTAGTGTTTTTATTGGGGTTACAACAGAATGGGGGGGGGGATGATAATTAGATAAGTGGTCTGATACATTAACATTATGAGGCAATCTTCACAAGATCCAAACTGCAGAATCCTAAAACAATAGGCATAGCTAAGGCCCAAATCTGGAGTTCCTACATCCTAAGGCATCTAAGCTTGTTTGATACATATGTTAATTGATTATTATTGCCAAAACAAGAAGACTGAAATAACTGGACAGTCTTCCTCAGGGAATATCTAGGAATTTGATGAGGTTACAGAAGCCAATCATTAGAAATAATATGAGTCCGCTTTTTGAGCATCCCAGATTATTATCAATTCATCAGTTATGTCCTGAGGAGACTGAGGAGCTTTTAGCCCAGCAAAAACCCACCACCGTCTTTGCACTTGAACTTGGTGGGACTAATGGCATGTAAGTTAAACGATGAGTCTAATTCCTATCCCTTTTTCTCATAGAGACTGAAGTAATATCAATAAATCATTATGGACCTGGGAAGGGGTGGGCAAATGTTTTTATGTTTGTTTTTGCTAAATCTTTTTGTAATTATCCCTTTGTAAGAGCTCATCTGATGCTGAATGGTTAACTGGAACCAGGGACTGGTCACTGGCCCCTAAAATGAGGAGGAGGCACAGCCAGTGGGTGCTAGAGCCCATAGCAGAGGAGACTCCCCAAACCATGCATTCCTCCTCCTCAGGTTCACAGAATCTTAAAGATGGTCAAAGGAAATACCCTCAAACTACATTACACATGCAAATCACTTCTATAACAAACACACACTAATACATTAATAAAAGGTAGCATAATAAACAATAAACACAATTTATAAAATAAATGCATAAGAAAAACCTGCCAGTCAAGGAAAGCCAAATGTCTGGCAACATGGTGTTGACTAGGAAAAACACAGAACTATTAAATAGTCAAAATCACTCTTTAATCAAGAGAAAGAGCTTCAATGCAATGGTAGGCCTGGACACGGAGCTACGTGCCACAGGACTGGACAGAGTCCAAGGATTGAACTCTGGCGGCTCTGGACACTGACCCCTGGGAAAGGCAACCACCATAGATTGGACAATTCCGAATAACAAGGAGCTTGAATTGACACCCTGAGATTAAGAGTCTTATGACCTACCAACTAAACTAGTGGGGCTGATGATTTACAATGGACACAAAAGGGAAAGACCCAGCCAAGGGCTGGGCCTCCTTGGTAAAGGATTTTGGCCTAAGGGGAGAAAACACTGGGGCAAAATAGATACTTAACATCTTTAAAGTCTATTGTTGGTCTGAGGTCAGTGAAGTAGGACTTTCCCTCAGGGAGGAACTCTCTGGAGACAAGGTCAAAATCTGGGGTTTCTGCCTCCAAGCTAAATTGGGGATCAATAAATCTTTCTAGGCCACAAGTTTAGGGACTTCTAGATTCTACATTAACAAATGTACAAGAGGCTGGGTTTAGGAAGAAGAAAACTGAGGTTCTAGGTTGTTCTCTATCATATGACCTTGGAGAAGTCATTTAGATTATCAGCATCCCAATCAGGTCTCTAAAAGTCTGAACTTCATAAATTTGCATTGGTTTCCACACCAGGAGTTACCCATAAAGATGAAATTGCAGTTTATATCCTCTCTCTCTCTCTCTCTCTCTCTCTCTCTCTCTCTCTCTCTCTCTCTCTCTCTTTCTCTCTCTCTCTCTCTCTCTCTCTCTCTCTCTCTCTCTCTCTCTCTCTCTCTCTCTCTCTCTCTCTCTCTCTCTCTCTTTTCTCTCTCTCTTTTCTCTCTCTCTCTCTCTCTCTCTCTCTCTCTTTCTCTCTCTGTCTCTTTTCTCTCTCTCTCTCTCCTCTCTCTCTCTCTCTCTCCCCGCCTCCATATCTCTCTCTCCCCCCCCTCCATATCTCTCTCTTTCTCTCTCTCTCTCTTTCTCTCTCTCTCTTCTCTCTCTCTCTCTCTCTCTCTCTCTCTCTCTCTCTCTCTCTCTCTCTCTCTCTCTCTCTCTCTTCTCTCTCTCTCTCTCTCTCTCTCTCTCTCTCTCTCTCTCTCTCTCTCTCTCTCTCTCTCTCTCTCTCTCTCTCTCTCTCCCCCCTCCATATCTCTCTCTCACTCTCCTTCTCTCTCTCTCTCTCTCTCTCTCTCTCTCTCTCTATCTCTCTCTTTCTCTCTCTCTCTCTTTCTCTCTCTCTCTTTCTCTCTCTGTCTCTTTTCTCTCTCTCTCTCTCCTCTCTCTCTCTCTCTCTCTCTCTCTCTCTCTCTCTCTCTCTCTCTCTCTCTCTCTCTCTCTCTCTCTCTCTCTCCCCCCTCCATATCTCTCTCTCACTCTCTTTCTCTCTCTCTCTTTCTCTCTCTCTCCTTCTCTCTCTCTCTCTTTCTCTCTCTCTTTCTCTCTATCTCTCTCTCTTTCTCTCTAACTCTCTCTTTCTCTCTCTCTCTTTCTCTCTCTCTCTCACTCTTTTTTTCTCTCTGTCTCTTTTTTCTCTCTCTATTTCTCTTTCTGTCTCTCTCCCCCCTTTTTCACACACACACACACACACAAATAAACACACAGAATATGCCTTTACTAAAAGTCTCATTAAAAGTAATTCTTATTAAAAGTCCCTTGTTCATTTGGACTTGGGTTCAAATGTGACCTCAGATACTTCCTAGCTGTGAGACCTGGGCAAGTCACTTAAGCCTGAATACCTAGCCCTTATCTCTCTCCTGTCTTAGAACTGATTCTAAGACAGAAGGTGAGGGTTATTTTTTTAAGTCCCTAGTTAAAATTGTTCCTCAATGAAAGCATTTGTTAATTCAACTGGAGGCAGAGAGGTAAATAGTGGTGAGAGCACTAGCAGTATGGCTTTAAGCTAGTCATGAGCTTCTCTTTTCCCCAGTTTTCCCTTGGGTAAAATGAGGCTGAGAATACCACCTACTTTCCAAGGTTGCTTTGAAAATCAAATGAGAGAATATTTGTAAAGCCCTTTGCTGGCCTTGAGGCTCTAAGTTACCAATTATTGTCATTCCACCCTGGTGCTTCCTTCCCTGCCTGGCTCTGGTCCCAACTATTTTCAAGGGCCCCTTAATGAAATATTCTGGTTCCTAGAACCCTTCCAGAGTCCTCCCCCCCCCAACTTTTCATAAATAAGTTTAATTTTGGTTTAGTGGGGGGAGCAGTCCTGGTTTACAGTTTGTCTTTTGGGGTCTTAGAGGGTAGGTGTGGTTGTTTGTTTTTGTCCAGAGATCTATCCTGGTGCTATGCAGTTTGGGGGAATAATGCTAAAAGGATTCTCTCTTTAGGGAGAGCAGGATTATTGAATCCCAGCACACCAGAGCCAGGCTTTCTGCAGACTAAAGGCAAATTTGAATAGATCAAAGGATGTTTATGCCTGAGGCATAAGAGGACAAAAGAGAAAAAGCCAACTTTCATTCATTCATTTTACAAACGTTTAAGTGACCAGATAACAAATAAATGGTCTAAGCACTGAGCATAAGCAAAGATGCATAGTCCATCAATCAGCAAGCATCTATTAAGTGCCTACTGTATGCCAAGTATTTCACTGGCCACTTGAGTTTACAAATGAAAGCAAAACTTTCCCTCAGTCAGAAGAGTGTACACTGTCTGGGAGACAAAGTGTAGGTACAAAATGGTTTTGGGGGGAAGGTGCTAGCACAGAAAGAATTGTTGATTAATAATTTTATTAATTAATGAACCTTCATATAAAAGGTTAGAATTCTCCAGAGAAAGAACTGTTGGAGTTGTTTTTTACATGAGTGCATTTATGGTTTCATTTGGGGGTTTTGATGGAAGTGTGCTTTGTATGACAACAAAAATATAATTTGAAAGATAAAAATAAAAGGTTAGAATTTAGCCATTTGAATGGAAGCTCTTTGACCCCAGATTGGCAGGTTTTTCTTATGCATATATTTGATAAATTGTATTTATTGTTTATTATGATACTGTATATTGATGTATTAGTGTGTGTTGGTTATAGAAGTGATTTGCATGTATAATGTAGTTTGAGGGTATTTCATTTGACCATCTTTAAGATTCTGTGAACCTGAGGAGGAGGAATGCATGGTTTGGGGAGTCTCCTCTGCTATGGGCTCTAGCACCCACTGGCTGTGCCTCCTCCTCATTTTAGGGGCCAGTGACCAGTCCCTGGTTCCAGTTAACCATTCAGCATCAGATGAGCTCTTACAAAGGGATAATTGCAAAAAGATTTAGCAAAAACAAACATAAAAACATTTGCCCACCCCTTTCCAGGTCCATAATGATTTACTGATATTACTTCAGTCTCTATGAGAAAAAGGGATAGGAATTAGACTCATAGTTTAACTTACATTCCTTAGTCCCACCAAGTGCCCATTACTTAGCCCAGTGCCTGGCACATAAGTAGTTGCTTAATAAATGTTTGTCGGTTGATTGGTGCTTGAGCTAAGTCTAGAAAACTAGCAAGGGCAAGGATGGAGCACCTTCTAGGCACTGGGAATAGCCAGGGCAAAGGCAGGGAAGGTTCTTAATAGATGGCTTGTCTCTATGGGAGCCATAGCAAGAAGACTAGCCACAGCGTGGCTACACCACAGTGTACAAGAAGGAAATCGCTGTATCGGAGGAGGATTCTGACCTTACAGAGTTTATCATCTAGCTCATAGATAAAATCGTTGATAAATGTGTTCAAGACTTGAGTATAAAGAAGATGTAGGAAAAATCCTTTCCAGCTGGTAGAAATCAGGTAAGGTTTCCTGGAGCAGGGCTGCATTTTATCTGTGCCTTGAACGATAGATAGATAGATAGATAGATAGATAGATAGATAGATAGATAGATAGATAGATAGATAGATAGATAGATAGATGGATAGATGGATAGGTAGATAGATAGATAGATAGATAGATAGATAGATAGATAGATAGATAGATAGATAGATAGATAGATGGATAGATGGATAGGTAGATAGATAGATAGATAGATAGATAGATAGATAGATAGATAGATAGATAGATAGATAGATAGATAGATAGATGGATGGATAGATGGATAGGTAGATAGATAGATAGATAGATAGATAGATAGATAGATAGATAGATAGATAGATAGATAGATAGATGGATAGATGGATAGGTAGATAGATAGATAGATAGATAGATAGATAGATAGATAGATAGATAGATAGATAGATAGACAGACTAACTAACTAAGACTATCTATAGGGAAAGAGAGAGAGAGAGAGATAGCAAACTCTGTGGGCAAAAGGACAGAGAGCCTGATGTCTATTCACTCCCTAAAGAAACAGTGCTGACAATTAGGGGGAATTAACAATTAAGGCTTAGAGGAAGAGAATCTGCTTAGTAGGAAAAAGGTATATTGCAAACTAGGGTTGCAAATAATTCAGCCAAGTATGACTGTCAGCATATCTGGAGGTTTAGGCAGGAATCAGAAAACATAGGTCAAAGCTGAGGGTTGGATCAGCATAGAGCAGGTCATATATAATAGAGTTAATAGCACAAAGTGTTGGGCAAACAATGTGCAAGGTCTCTACCCAAGACAATATTATTTACTACATCATTCACAGGCTGAATCTGCCTCCTCCTTGCTCAGCTTCTTCCCCATCGCCGTAGTATTAGTCATGGAGGTAGAAATGAAGGATATATATCAGGGGATGGAACATAGATTTAAAGCAGGAAGGGAATTTAGAAGTTAGCTAGTCCAACCCCTTAATTTTGCAATTGAAGAAACTGAGGCCCAGAGGGTTAAGTGACTTGCCCAAAGTCACTTAGATAGCAAATGGTAGAGCTCAGAATCTCCATTTCCAAATCTCATGATCTTTCCATTGTTCCACAGAGAAGTGGTGGAGTTTGATTGAAAAGCGTGAGGTCAGGCTGGTTAAAATGTAAAGGTAGGTTAAAATGAGATTCTAGAGAGCCCTGAAATAGACTGAGGAAGTTGGTATTTTATTTAATCAGTCAAAAAGGGAGCCAATTAAAGAAGAGTTATATGATCAGAACTGTGAATCAGAAGGACCAATGGGCCTAATGATGTGTACCTTGGGGGAAAGACTCAAAGTAGAGACCAATTTTAGAA